>NC_041224.1:121934507-121997402 GCF_002837175.3 Physeter macrocephalus | reverse complement strand
TGAGCCATGGCCGCTGAGCCTGTGCGTCCGGAGCCTGTGCTCCGCAGCGGGAGAGGCCACAAGGGGGGAGGCCCCCCGTACCCCCAAAAAAAAAAAAAAAAAAAAAAAATCACAGTTTCTTATAGAAACCCTAGTGACTAATAAATGGTAAAAGTGGTGGGAATATGGTTTTTACATTCTTTTTTTTTTTTTTTTTTTTTTTTTTTTTTTTTTTTTTGTGGTTCGCGGCACGAACCCGTGTCCCCTGCATCGGCAGGCGGACTCTCAACCACTGTGCCACCAGGGAAGCCCTACATTCTTTTCTTTAATTGGTTGAATCAAATTAGTGTACAATTGAAGTGAAGTTTCAGGTGATGACAGATGAACCTTAGTTATAGAAGCTATTCTAAGTAGCTAACATAGTGTAACCTCATTTTTTAGTTTTTTAAAATTTTATTTATTTTTGACTGTGTTGGGTCTTCGTTGCTGTGTGCAGGCTTTCTCTAGTTGCGGAGAGCGGGGGCTACTCTTCGTTGTGGGGCGCGAGCTTCTCATTGTGGTGGCTTCTCTCATTGTGTAGCATGGGCTCTAGAGTGCGTGGGCTTCAGTAGTTGCGGCTCGTGGGCTCAGTAGTTGTGGCTTTCAGGCTCCAGAGCACAGGCTCAGTAGTTGTGGTGCAGAGGCTTAGTTGCTCCGTGGCATGTGGGAACTTCCCGGACTAGAGATCGAACCCATGTCCCCTGCATTGGCGGGCAGATTCCTAACCACTGCGCCACCAGGGAAGTCCCTAGCCTCATTTTTTGTACTGATTCCCTATTGCTGAATTTTCAGCTATAACAATGATAGCAACACAAACAGAGAAAGGATTAATACCTCTTAGGTACTACACTTTTCTAATTTTTTTCCTAATGAAAAACCTGTGAAATTATGCTAACAAACTTCTTTGCATCAATTTGGTATAGTGAACATAATTGTTTTCTTTTTTTTCTTGATGACTAAGAGTCAATTTAATTAAAAATAAGCTAGTGGGAACCTGCTGTATAGCGCAGGGAGCTCAGCTCAGTGCTCTGTGGTGACCTAGATGGGTGGGATGGCGGCAGGGTGGGAGGGAGATCTAGGAGGGAGGAGATATATGTATACATATAGCTGATTCACTTTGTTGTACAGCAGAAACTAACAACATTGTAAAGCCACTATACCCCAATTAAAATAGATAAAATTGAAGAAAAAAACAGAAATAAACATCTTTTAAAAAACTATTTTGTAGCTAATGAGCATCATATGGGCAGATTGGTGCTGGTACCATATTTGCTTCTGACAGCTTTAATATAAGCTTTCATTCTCCTTGGTCAGAATCACTTAAGATATCGGTATCAACACATGATATATGCTGCTTCCATTCTCAGACTCTTGTTTGGGTCCATCTTGTGTCTGGCTTCATGGATCTGTTCCTTACCTTTTTGGCTCCTGACCTTTTCTACTGAATGACATCTTCGTATAACTTAAAATTACTATTTGATTTTTTTCATCTTTGACCTTTGGTTTACCCACTAACTACTCCCTTCAGCTGTGCTGCTAGCTACGATGGATGAACAGTTTGTCTCTCAGGAAATCATTTCTCAGGAAATTTCATTCCCAGGAAATCTCTCTTGTTTAAGACTCTTGGGGCTTTCCATGCAAATTTTATCACAGCTAGGTTTTCTTCTTGCTATACTAGTGGGACCAGGCACTTCAGTTGTGCTGTTTTTAAGGAAGACCACTTTTGTCATTACCATTTACTTATAGAGGTTATGCTTTGACCCTTTGGGCCCATTTATGTGGATGGCTTTATGCATAACTAATTGCTGAATTGAAGACATGACTAAACTTCTTGCAAGTGTTGTTATTTTCCTCCAGAAAATTGTATTACTGATGCTTTATCTGCCCAATCTTATTACTTCTAAATAACTCGAATGGTGGATCTTTGATATACATCCTTTATGCTTCAATCTTTTTTCTCATTTGTATTAGTGTTTTGGTTGGGTTGTAAATAAGGACTACTCCTCATGATTCCAGTAATTAATGCTGGGGCATTTGATAAATGTTCAAAAAAATTTTAAGAAGTAACCCAAAGATTAGAAATTTATGTATGTGTATATTATACAAAATTTATATTGTTATCTTTGGTAGAGTATAGATGATATTTATCAAAAAATAAGTTAATATGTATTTAACCTCTGGATGCAGAAGGATTTTAAACATGAAAGGTAAAATCAGGAGCCATTAAATAAAAATATTAAAAGATATTATTGCATTAAAATGAGACAAAAGTCTGTGTGGTAAAAATACTATTAGCAGAATTTCATGCCAACATTTGTTATATGTATGACAGAATGTGAAAATTTTCATGTACAAGAGCTGTTACAAATCAGTAGTATTTGGGCAAAAGATGAGCAAAGTGATGAGCAAGGAATTAGCAAAAGAAGGAATGCAAGTGACCAATAAACATATGAAAAAGTTACCAGTCTTATTTATAATCACATCAGATAATGTGTGACATACTGGCTTTTCCACAAAATCTTTTCATTGTATTTGATATTCTAGATCAGCACTGTCCAAGAGAACTTTCTACAGTGGTGGAAATGTTCTGTGTTCGGCACTGTCCATTATGGAACTACTACCCACATGTGGCTCTTGAGCACTTGAAATATGGCTAGTGCAACTGAGGAACTGGATTTTAATACAATTTAAATAATTTAAATTGCATCATAGCTAGTGGCTTTCATACTGGACAGTGAAGATTATTATCCAAATCTATAAGTTTCGTCAGTGAAGTGTTATTAGGGGGCTTTGAAGACAGAAATATTCTTATTCCCACATACCAAGATCTATTTTTCTGAGGATTAGTGCTACAACTATACCTTTTCTATCCTTTGGATAACTGTGGTTCTGAAATGATTTTTCCTAGAAGCCAAAAAATGTGATCAAACCAATTAGGCCTTTGTATGTGCTCTTTAAGGCACAGATAACTACATAAATTATTTAGTTGAACATTTTAGGCTGTAAAAGTCCTGTACTACTTGCAGCAGTGAACCTTTTGTTATTTTTTGCTTATTATTTTTGCCCTTGATCATATTCAAGGACTGATAAATGTTGCCAGGAAGTAGACCAGTTACATAAGTACTATAAAAACTTTTCAGGTCAGAGACTTTGCTCAAGAATGAGAGGAAACTAACATTTATTGAGTGCTTAGTGTCAGTCATTGTGCTAAGCACTTTCTCATGTGGATTATCTCAGTTATTTAGATGCTTTTTGTCACATTATCATAGAGGGTTTACTTCTCTGTTGCTAGAGTATGTGTCTCCTTGATTTCCTTCCACCTTCTGCCTTTGCATTTCTTTACCGGTTTACCTGTTGATCTTGATTTTCTTCAACAATTCTTTCTTTTTGGTCTTGTTTCCAGTGTACCCAATTTTATACCATCAATTTGCCTTTGGAGCCACTATGGTATTTTGATAGTGCATCTTTCTGTCAGTAGACTATTGTCTTTTTTAGGTAGAGTCTTAGGGGGTGCCTGTTGAGCTCTTCTGGCCATCATCCAAGAGCTCTTTATTTGCTATCAGAGACACTTAGTTTAAAAAAATTCAAACATTTTAAGATGAGTTGTTTTGCATTGGAGCAATGTATTATTTGTTTCCAAAATTCAAGTTTATGTCTGTGGTTGTAATCATTCTCTTGGTAAGTCTATAAGTAATATTCCAGTTTTATCCTATATCAAGTATCTTGCCTCCTAAAGAGTAATAACTTTAAAAATAGAGTATGCAGCTGATGGGACATATTTGCTCTCTTTAATTTGTGTCCCAAGCAATTTTGTGTGTTATCATACAGAACAGATTTGGAAATTCTTTTTTTAAACAGAATTGTTTATGATTGTTCAGAGTTGCTGAATTAAAAGTGACAAACATTCAAAAAAATAGAGTATGCATAGACAAAGTTTTAGCTCTGTGCCAGGGAATATATTACTAACATGTTTTATTTTATTTAGTGTCAGAAATTTGGAGAGTATCACAAAGATGATCCAAGTTCCTTCAGATTTTCAGAAACTTTCTCCCTTTATCCACAGGTAAGTAGATAAAAGGTCCGTGTTCTTAGTGTTGACAGTAGCATTGGGTTTCACTTTTCCTGTTGTCTTTTATTACTCATTTTATAGGGTTAGTCTTTTGATTAGGTTTTAAGTTTTGAGATAGCTAAGAAATTAGTATTATGCTTGAATAGCTAGTGAAAATTATGTAGTATTTTTATGATGGCCTTGCAGATAGCATTTATTTGTGTTGAGTAGAAATTTACACTGGAACCCTACTGTGGAGTAGAATTAGGTGTGAAGCAGATTAGCTTTCCATCTGATATAAGGGATCTAACTAATTACAGTAGTACCAAAAGGAAGTAATTTTACAAATCAGCTAGTCTTATAGCATGGTCTCATTGCCTGAGAACAACTTTATGGGGACATCCCAGATAAATAGAAAAGAAGCTAATTTGATTTATCTTACAGAACCTTTTCCACTTGGGTAGTGGAGTCTATCTGTTGTTTTGATAGATAGTTTTAAAAGTCTAGGTTGTTTATATGATGAGTAATAGAGATAATATTTATTCAACTGCATATATACTATGTGCAAGGAATTTAGGAGAATAAAGATGGCTGACATGGATCCTACTTTCAAGGAGCTGTCATTCTGAAGGGTGAGATATGAAATATACATAAACAACACAGAAAAGAAAGTGAGAAATACTATGAGAGATATATAACATTTAAAGGAAACTTTAAAGAATCCTTCCAAATGGATGATTTGATATATCTTTATAGAAGAGGTAGTATTTTGTTTTAGCTCAGACTGGAAGGATGATTAATATTGAGATGTGGAAATTCAGATTTTTGCTCACAAAAAATTTGTTTAAAGCTTCAACTTTATTAAGTTGAAGTATAAGAGCTATACTTATTTTTTGAAAATCTTTTAGTGATCTGTAACCTAGAAGCTCCATGTTTATACGGGGAGACTTTCCTAAATCACTGGTTGAGGTTTTGGGGAGCTAGGAAAAGGCAGGGTCTATTTGTCTTAAGGGAGGCAACCCTTTGTGTTTTGGGAATTCTCAGGCCTCATCTTCATAGAGAAACTAATAGGAAAGGGAATTGAGGGCATTAGTCTAAGTATTTGACTAAATTCTCCACACTTTCCTTACTTTCTCTTCTCTCCCTCTCCAAGCCTTGTCTTTGGGCTTTTGGATCTTCCAAGAGATCGGGGCATGCCATCTTTTCCTCTCATTGAAAGTAGAGAGCCAGAGGACCCAGAAGTGCTTTTTTCTTTGGGTTTTCAAAGGCTTATGATCTTCTAAAAGGTGACCTAAACTAAATCTAAGGGAGGTCTTCATTTATAAAATATTTACCCCCAGATTTACCAATTATACATTTTTGTAAGTAAACAAGAATGATTGAAGTGGTAAGGGATGAGAGAACCTCTCAATGAATTATGGATCACTGAAAAAAGGAACAGGAATAAGAATTTCAATGAGTGGCATGTGTTGGGAGAGAGCTGTGGAATGAGTCCCAGGCAGGGCAGCATGTAGGCACTTGAGACCTGAGGGCTGAAAGAAGTTGAGAGAAGTAACTAAAAGACAAATGGGAGTATTTTGGAGCTGATCCTATTGATTATATCAAAGACCGCTGGTGTCAAAGGACAGTGTAGCTGTCCTTCATCCAGGCCTAATTCACCCCCTTTTTGATCTCTTTCACATGCGGAGTAGGTAGAAGGGGAGAAAATGAAAGGAGAAAGAAATTATGAAACAAAGTCTAGAGAATGTTTCTTAAGGATAAAGGAGACCTTAAATATTAAGAAATAAGTGGGTATGTACAAGTCCTTTTTTTTTTAAACCAGTGCAGTTTTGGGGATCTGTCTGTTAATCTATTTTTATGTTCTCTTAGAGTCTTTTGGTGGTGGTAATGAATAGAAATAAAAAAGCTCAGAGATGTGGACAGAGAGATGAAGAATAAAAACAAAGGTTGCTGCTAATGTGTCACCTAGCATCAGTCTCATAACTTAGATCTGAGCAAGGGGTTCTTGTCCCTATTCTTGTTCTCCTTTTGAGTCACCTTTTTTGCTTTAATTTTTAAGTTGTTGTTGAATTATATTTTTAAGTAACTGATAAATATCATGAATAAGATTCTTTCTGAGAAATACAATTTAGAATGTTCTTATTGTAAGGTGTTGTTTTATTGTGTTAATGGTTGTAATCAAATGCTTTTGTAGTAGTAAACTTCTGCTGTAATAGTAAAATCAGTAAAAGCTATCTCACATGTTTTATCTTATAGTTTATGTTTCATTTAAGAAGATCTCCTTTCTTGCAAGTTTTTAACAATAGTCCTGACGAGAGTTCATATTATCGTCACCATTTTATGCGTCAAGATTTGACCCAGTCTCTAATCATGATTCAGCCTATTCTGTATGCATATTCTTTTAGTGGACCACCAGAGGTAAGAGGGGCAGAAAAAGAAATTGGTTTTGTTACTGTGATGTGTGCTATTAAAAAAATAAAACAACTAGGTTTTTCTTGAAATATAGTTATTAAATACAAGAATTTAATTCAAGTGTAGTTATCTTAAGTTATTCATATATTCACTTAAAATATTTATGAGTGCTTACTATATGCTATATACAATGCTAGGCTGTATTAGGAAATCATTAAAAAATAAAACAACAATGAGGTAGAAGAGACTTTTTAAAGATCATTTTGTCTAGTCGTTCAGTTGATTAAATCCTATGGGGCTCATGATTATTCTTATGTCTTTAACAATGTCTAGAGGTAGTGATGATTCTAGAAACTGTATTCCAGAGTTTAGTGTCTGACAATTAGGGCATTCTGTCTAAACAGAACTTCTTGTTTTAATACAGTCTCATTCTCCTGTAGTCTTTTTGGAACATAAGATACAGTTGATTTTAAAGATATACTTTAAAAAGTGATAAAGTCATCCATTTTGCCTTCTTAGCAAACTGTCACACTTATTTTAACCTATTATTAAATAAAGAGTTTTTCCGTTCTAAGGTTAAAATTATCTGTTTCACTACTTAAAAGTATGTAGTGACTATATTTGAAAATAATACTTTAGGAAGGTTTATTATAAAGAGAATATTTATAATATCTACTGATTAATGATCTCTAATAATGCCTTTATTCACTGTTTTGTAAAAAATAGTGGGTAAAATGTTGTATTTTTTAAAAAAATTATTTATTTGTTTTTGGCTGCTTTGGGTCTTTGTCGCTGCACCCAGGCTTTCTCTAGTTGTGGAGAGCGGGGGCTACTCTTCGTTGTGGTGCGCAGGCTTCTCATTGCAGTGGCTTCTCTTGTTGCGGAGCACAGGTTCTAGGCACCTGGGCTTCAGTAGTTGTGTCACGCAGACTTAGTAGTTGTGGCTCACGGGCTCTAGAGCACAGGCTCAGTAGTTGTGGTGCATGGGCTTAGTTGTTCCGCGGCATGTGGGATCTTCCCGGACCAGGGCTCGAGCCTGTGTCCCCTGCATTGGCAGGTGGATTCTTAGCCACTGTGCCACCAGGGAAGTCCCCTAAAATGTTGTATTTTGTTACTATAATTTTTTAACTAATTTGTCATAGTTTCTACTTTTCTAGAAAATGCATTTTTAATATGTTGGTCTATATTTGGTCTTGTAGTTCTTTGAATCAGGAAAAAAGTTTTTAGAAGTAACTTTTTTTCTTATTATCATAGTAATATATGTAAGTTGTAGACATCTGGAAAATGTAGAAAACTGTTTAGAAGAAAACTGGAATCCCACTGCCTACTCCTATCAAATTTCAAACTCTCTGTTTAATCCATGAATCCCATTAGCTTCATTTCTTAAGACTTTACTTTTGAAGTTATCCTCTTTCTCTTCTGCATCATCACTTTCTCTCATCAGGATCATTCTCATGAACATAGAAACCTTAATAGCACTCATGTTAAACAAAAAGCCCCTGGACTTCACATTTTCTCTAATTGCCACCACATTTCTCTGGTCCCAGTCACAGCTAAATGCAGAAAGTTATTTGTCTATATGTTCCACGTCACATTCTCTTCTCAACCTATATTAGTCAAACAAAACCAATTTCTATATTAGTCTTGTCCCTAATTTTTTTATTTTTTATTTTTTTAATTTGGCCGCGCCGTGCAGCTTGAGGGATCTCAGTTTCCTGACCAGGGATTGAACCCAGGCCACAGCAGTGAAAGTTCAGGATGCTCACCACTAGGCAACCAGGGAACTCCTCTTGTCCCAAAATTATACTGAAACAACTCTTATCAAGGTCACCAAAGCCTTCATCTTGCCGGAACTCTCAACAATATTTACCTTGAGGATTCTCCTTGAAAACCTCTTGCTCTAGGCTTCTTTGACATCTACAACACCTACTGGTTTTCCTCCTCTTCACTGCCTGTTCCTTCTGAGTCTCTCCCTGCTGGTTTCTCCCTTTCCGACCTCTAAGTGTTGGCGTGCCCCGGGCTCAATCTCTGACTTCTTCTCTAGTTTCCCTTTCTCTAAGTGGTGCAGTCTCACCATATAGCTTTAATTACCATCTTTATGCATGTGATACCCAAGTTCAGGCCACTTCCTTCTATTTCATGTTCTGTACTATTTTTCCATTTCCAAATTTGTTCTGTCCCAAGCCTTTCCCCTCTCACTCAGTGGTGCCACCATCAGTTAGGACTCTTTCCTCTTGACTGGACTCTATTTTTCAATTGTTACTTCAGTTTAGAGATTCCTCAGAAAGTTAAATTGAAATATACTTTGAGAATTCATACCAAGAGGTTTTATGTAATAAGGTAATAAATTTAAAAATTTAAAATATCCTAGAAAGATCAATTTTATGTTTTTAATTATTTTTTCCTGCTTCCTCTTTCATTGTTTTTCTTCATGTCAGCCGGTTCTTCTTGATAGCAGCAGCATTCTTGCAGATCGTATTCTCCTCATGGACACATTTTTCCAGATTTTGATTTATCATGGTGAGGTAAGAGTCCATAAAGCTAAGCACGTAGGTCCAGTAAAGTCTTTTTATTCATAGAAGCTTTCCCCCCTTTACTGTATGACTAGTGTTTCCTCTATGATAAGCTTTATTTCCACTTTTATAAGATATGTGTAAAATGTGATTCTTCCTTCTACAAGTTTTTAGACTTAATTTGCAGTTGACCCATCTGTGGTTATTTTGTCTGTTTGTCCACACATAATTGGAGAAATGGATTTTATACAAAGCATAGTTGTGAAAGTAAGAGTGTTAGCATATCATACTTTTGGGTTTTACCTGAAGACATTGAGAGGGGAAAAGTCAGCCTTTGTCAGTAGGTGGGCTTTCCTTTTCATTATTTCATGTAACCATTTAAGTAGTATTCCACATGAAGTATTTAAAAAAATATTTCACTTGATCTTAAAAACTCATTTAAAGCACAAATTAATTAAAATTTATAACTTCAGTTAATTGGAATGGTAAATGAAAACGGCAGAATATTTGAGTAGCAGTTAAACTTTAATCTAGGTATTTAGCATAACTCTGTTCATTCCTGCATTTATTCATTCAGCCAGTATTTAAGTGCTTCCTCTGTATAAGAAAGCTCTGAAATCTAGATTCTTTGAGAGATACAGATCTCTTTTTTTCACAAACCTACACTCAAGCTTATAGTCTAGTATTCTAGTAACTTCAGCAGATATATTTTTCCAGTATTTTAATTGTAAATGATTTTAGATTTGCACTGTAATGGTGAAGACCTTATTCAAAATATTACTTTAAGTGATATTATCCAGAACTTTTAAAGACCTATTGATTATTATTTTTAATTGATACCAGTTACTAGTGCTGTTTACCTTTTAAGAATAATGCCTGTGATATGACAGAGCTAGGTTTTTTGCTTGTATCTTTTGTCTTTTCATACTTTTGTTTCTTCAAATAGCTCATTAATGTACTTAAATGAGAAATCAGAAATGCAGATGACTGTTCCTCTGTTAAATATGGAGATATAAAGCAATATAGAGTATACATTGATTGATTCAGTTAACTTAGAAATCAAAACAGTTTTAAATTTATGGGTAATTTAATTAAATGGTTTTTGGAGTCATTTTCCTTAGTAAAAGAATTGATTCAGATGCTCTTTTATAAGTATATTATTTTTATAATATTATTGCTATTATTATTAAAGTTTTTATGTTTATGTATCTTGGGAGAATGTAACTCCATTGGTACAGACTTCATAATAGTAGGTCATTAATTTTGAAGTCTCTGGGAAATCTTCTGTAGTGAAAATCCCCCTTATTTATCATAAACTTAGGTAGATAGCTTTTAGCTAACATTAATATAAGTATAATGTTTTACAATTTTTCTGGCTGAATTATTATTTCTTTTTACTTTTAAAGGAGAAGAAATATCCTAATTTTGCATCTATTTACTCAAGAATACTGAAATTAGCATTTGTAACTTAAAAAAATTTGTAACTTAAAAAAAATAAATAGGATAATGTTCTATAATTTTCTTATTTTCTGAAGATTGCTTCATTTGAAAAAAAAATCTTCTCTTAAAGTTTTTGGTTAGGCAAGAAAAAAAGTCATAATTTTTTAACTGTTGTAAAATTAGACCATAGCTCAGTGGCGTAAGTCGGGATACCAGGACATGCCAGAATATGAAAATTTCCGCCACCTTCTGCAAGCCCCAGTGGATGATGCACAGGAGATCCTTCACTCCAGGTTTCCAATGCCGAGATACATTGACACGGAACATGGGGGCAGTCAGGTAAGTACTGTTAATTTGTTTGTGTGTTTGTTTGTTGCTGGTTTTACGAGTTGATCCTCCTTGCCTTCTGACGTTAATTTGAATAGACTGCTTCACCAGGCACATGAAAAAGGAAGGAGATGGGCAGATGGTTTCCAGGGGAAGGTATGCTTGCTTTTTGCTTTAGCTTTGAGAGCAGAGCAGTAAGATTGTTGACTAGCTGTCTAAAGCTGGTGGTTTATCCCATCTTCTTCCTCCAGCCCAGCTCTAGTAAAGAGCCAGGATGGCATTATGGTGGTATGCAAGCTTTAGTTGAGCAAGAAGATATGAACAACTTGGGAAATAATTTAGTGTACTTTTCTTAAATCTGTTTACTTACTGGTAAAGTCTATGAATATGAAGTTTGTGGTAACATAATGTTTTTCTGTTTTCCTCATTCTATCATTTCAATTTTCTAGGAAATATAATAGGAAAGCATTATGGCATTGTAAAAAGGTGTGTAATTTTTAGAATTATGAGGATTAAATAAGATACATGTACATATACACGTAGCCCTTTTGGGCCTTACAGAAGACTCAGTTAGGACCCCTTAACATACACTCTTAAAACACTTTTACTGCTCTCTTGTAATTCTTATTAGAGTTATATAAATTAATTATAGATTATTATAAGTTTGTTCCACTTGTTCCTTAAAAGCACAGATGTTGCTTTGTTTATTAATGTATCCCTAGTGCCTAGCACAATATTACATAGTAGGTAATAAATATCAGTAACTATTATTCAGAAATGATAGCAATTATTATTAGGGTTTTACTATAATAGAAGCTACCCTGTATTGAGAATGCAAAGCTGATAGTTAGCACTTTACATACCTTCTCTCATTTGATTCTCATAGCAATCCTATTGTTATCTCCATTTTACAGATAATAAATACTATGTTTCCTTGTGGCCAAGGAAACATAGTAAATGGAGGAACTGGGATTTGAATCCAGACATTCTGACTCTTGAGCCAGTGCTCTTGTGTTTCTACTTTTAGAGTAGAAAAAGATTTTATATGGTACTAAATTTCAAAAGACAGGACTGTCCTTGTTCTTCCAACATATAATAATAATTTATGACTGGTTCTCTCATTGATGTTTTACCGCATGTAGTGCTGTCTTCCTCTTTTATTCTGGTTATTATTTAATGATGATAAGGCATAATGGATAGATGGGTAAAATGTTGGGTAAGTGCTCTCATGGAATAGCCTACAGTTTAAAAAAGTTTGAGAGTCATTGTTTAAAAGAACATGTATAGGTTTTCATGGTTTTTATTTTTATCATTTTTGGGGACTTCCAACCTCTGATGACGTTTCAGACCAGGTATTTGGTAAATGTCACAGTAACCTTGCCATAATTGTTGCAGACATAATCTTTATATGCTGAGTTTTGGACTCAACAATTTGTATTTGTTACTATGAATGTTATTATGTATGTATGATTTGGTGAGAAGAGGTTACATTTATTATTTATGTGTAACATATAGTGGCCTATATATTTCAAAATTTAGTTCATTTTTTTAAAGTTGCATTTTAATAAAGTTAATTTGACCGAAACATATTAAATAAAATTGAGTTTAGATGGTATAATACATTTGTTTAGCCTATATTGACCAAATCTATTTTTGATGGATAGTGTTATTTCTTCTTTGCTTTTAAGGCACGTTTCCTGCTTTCGAAAGTCAACCCTTCACAGACTCATAATAATATGTATGCCTGGGGACAGGTAAGTGTAAATAGCAGATGTTGGAAATTATTTCTTTGTGTTATTATAGTTTGTTATTTTAGTGAAAGCTACATTTTTTCCTATGTATGTGGTAATTTCTGTTGGAAAAGTAATAAAAAAATAAGAGTCGAAAATAGAATTAGCATTTGGTGGCACCACAGAAAATAAAAAAGTGATTATATCAAATAGATAGAACCCCTTCATATTTCAAGCTTAACACTTTACCCTTGAGACAAAAAGCAATAAAGTGTAGAATATGAGATAGGAGGTGATGATTCAAGCTTAATGCTAGGCTATGAACCATAAAAGGCCACCGTAAGCTGGGAGTGGTCAGGGACTGTGGTTGAGCAGGAGAGGCTGGAAACCTGGAAATCATTATTAATATATTTTAATTTGGTGGAAGTCCTACCTCTTGATACAATATATCAACATTTATCAAGTGTTCCAATCTTCATGACTCTATATTGGTACTTTAAGATCCACAGTGATCATCCCTGCCTTTGAAGAGCTTGTAGTCTAGTATTAGAAATAAAATACATACCTAAGTAGTTAAAGTACAAGGCGGAGTGGGCTATATGCTTTTAGGAAGATTTAAAGTATTATAGGGGGATAGATGAGGAGGAGTGGAAGAGGTCACATGGTGGCAGCAGGAGAGGGTGTCAGAATAGAGCTCAGAAAAAGAGACATTTCCTTTTAGAGTGGTTATTAATCTAGTAAGTAGAAATTGTATGAGGAAGGGAATTCTAGGTAGAAGACAGTATGGAGTAAGGTAAAGGGTACATGTAGGGATGAATAGTAGAACTATAAATTGGCAATATATTGTGCAGCCAGATTGTGGAGGCTCTTGAATGCCAGGCTGAGGACTGAGGAGCTGAGTCTTTATTTGGTTAAGTAATGGAATGTTATTGAAGGTTTTTGTACAGAGGGGCAAATTTGAGTCTTAGATAATACAGTCGAATCTTAAGATTAATTGGGAGCAGTGCGTAGGTTGAAACTGTATCTATCGTAGTAATCCAAGTGAGAGGGAAAGAAGATGAGATGGTGAAAAAGAGTAGATTTGAGCAATGTTTCAAAAGTAGACTCAGTGAGATTTGATTAGAAGTTGCAGGAAAGTAAAACTTACTCCAGGGCAAGACAGCTGTATGCAAAATGTGAATTCTGACTGAATTCTGGATTAGAGAGAGTGAACAGCTTATAAAGAACATAATTGGGATGATTTGTGATATTTGAATGTGGACTATATGTCAGATACTAGTATAATATTATTAAATTTCTTGAGTGTGGTAATGGTGTTGTGGTTATGTAGGAGATTGTCCTCGATCTTGAGAGATATATCCTGAAGTGTTGGGGGTAAAATATCATGATGTCTTCAACTTGCAGAAATTATTTAACAAGAAGAAAAAGAAAAGGAAAAATATATAGAAACATAAAGAAAATGTGGCAAATGTTAATTGGTGATTTTATGTTTAGAGTATGTGGGTGTTCGTTCATTGTACTTTTCTCTAGGTTTGAATTTCTGAAAAATAAATAGTTGAGGGAGAACAAGGTAAATGGGGTTTTGAGCCTGGGTAACTGAGGAGAACATGTGCCAGGAAGTGGGAGGGTAGAAAGAAAATGTTTGATTTTATTTATTTTTTATTTTATGTTTGATTTTATTTTTTTGCCGCATTGTTTGTGGGATCTTAGTTCCCTGACCAGGGATTGAATCCTGTCCCATGGCAGTGAGAGTGCAGAGTCCTCACTACTGGACCACCAGGGAATTCCTGAAAATGTTTGGGTTTAGACTTTGAGTTTGAGATACCATCTAGATGCCCAAATTGAGCAGATTGTTGAGAATTTGGGTTTGGTGATCAGGGCAAGGATTCATAGACAAGTGATACTTAAAGTCATCACAGTAAATTCTTGTCCAAGGAGAGAATAGAGAGGCAAAGCAAGGATGAGATAAAACCTTGAGGAAGTACAAGTGGTAGGAATATTTTATAAATAATCAGAGAAGTGGAAGGAAAATGAGAAGAATACCACATCCTAAATGATGAGGGAGGACGTTACAGAAGGAAGAAGGGAGTAGCAAATATTGAGGTGCTGCAGACACTTGATTTGATGACTAGGAGGTTATTTTTGGCCCTCGGTAAGCAGTTTTAATATAGTGGTTGAGTAGCAGATAGATTGTAAGGAATTAGTAGGTGGTAAAGAAGTGGAGGTCGTAAGTGTAAATGATTCTTTGTGTGTGTATGTGTGTGTGTGTGTGTGTGTGTGTGTGTGTAAATGATTCTTTTGCAAATTTAGCCTGAGTGAAGAGTAGGATGATTGTTATTAGAGTAAGGGCACAGAATTTATTTGTGGACCAAGTGTAAGGAGCTAATGTAGGGGAGACACAAAAGAACAGTGTACAGATGTTAAGATCCTCAAAAGAAGACAGTGTGATCACACGCATTGTATAATGGTTAAGCATTGGTAAGGAGGCAGGACATTTCTTTCTGCAAAAGCAAAGGATGAGAAGAAGGGTGAAGACAGAGAAAGATTTTGAGGTGGAGAGAAAACTCACATTGGATAAGCCTGTTTCTTTTCAGTAAAAGATTATTTGCTAAGAGAGAGAAATGCTGGGGTTAAGGACTAGAAAATAGAAAAGATCAAAAACAGCTATAGGGAATATAAGAAAGCAACAGAAGATGAATAAAAGACTTTTACAGCATGGTGAGGGTCCATTTTATTTACTAACAGTTTCTTGAGCATGCTTCTGTAATGTTCTGTAGCCGTGCTTTGTAATTCAGACATTGCATTGGGGCTAATTTAGGACTGGAGATAAGAAAGATGGACACAGCAAAGGGAGTAGAATAATTGAGAGCGATGTTAGATAACTGACTATGGGGTCCAGGCTGGTTAGAAGAGAAACAAAGCAGTAATTGGGATTAAGGACCTTTTCCTTTGAATATAGAGGTGCCTCAAAAGTTTGCCTTGAATTCTGTACATTCACTGTTTCTCTGGGTGATTGTATCCACTCCTATGGCTTCATCTTTCATCTGAGGCTAACTTGTAAATCTCCTTCTTTGGTTTGGCTTCACAGTGACCTATAGACTGGAATTTCTGTAACTGCTTGCTGCACAGCACTTGAGTTTTCTGTAGACATTTCATAAGCAGCATGCCCCAACTTGAACTCTTTCACACTATCTTGTACTGACTGACTTTCCTATTTTTATAGAGGGCCCCACTGTTCTCTCAATTCCCAAGGCTTGGAACTTTAGTCATTTACATCTTCTCCCTTCTGCCCCTAATTACTGACTTATTTTCCCTGTCCATTCCCTCCTTTCCTTGTCACTAATCGAAGTCAAAACCTTGTTACTATTCACATAGACTGTTGGAATTACCTGCTCTTGGTGCTTCAGCCTTTTCCTCCATTTTGGCACTGCCCAGAGTGGTTTCCCTAAAGCAGTTCTAAGTCAAAGCACTGCCTAGAAATCTTTAATAACCCCCTACTAAGTTACATAGAAGTTCTGTATTGCTATTGAGGGTCCTTTATGGTATGCTTCAAATAGTGTTGTCCACTTTTAGCTACTCTTTAGTCTTTTTAGCCAAACTGGACTTCTTACTCCACTGTGAATACACTGAGCATGTGACTTGTCCCTATCACCACTTGTAACACATCATAGCCATTCCTCAAGCCTCAGTGCAAAGTTTACTGACTCCATGAAACCTTTTCTGTGATTGCATGACTGGATATTGTGTAATATCCCTGGCGCTTCATCCCCGCCCCCTTTTTTCATCTATTTCTGATGGCACTTATTTCTCCTGTTAGATTATAAATTACTTAAGGGTGATAACTGTGTCATTTTCATCTTTGACTTTCCACAGTACCTTAAACATAGCATATATTGACTATAATAGATCTGGACAGGAGAACAGAGAGATGCTTTAGGAGTTAAGAAGCCTTCGTGATATAGATAAATAAATTGAATTCACAGTCTAAAAGTCCTGAAAGGTGAGGAGTTTTTTATAGCAAAGAAAGGAACTTACTCTTGGAAGGTGTTCAAAGGGTACACATAGCACATGTGAGAAAAATTTGTGCCCGTATAATACATATACGTATAGACTCTCAATATCACCCCTCACCCTCTCTCAGTTGCTGGGGGAACAAAAAGCCAAATAGTACTGTGATGTGAAAGTTTGGAGTACAGGATGTACCATGAATCAGCCTTTCCATTATACTTAACTCTAGTTAACTGAGTATTGGTTTTGGTTCTGGATCCCACAACTTAAGAAGAACTTATTTAAGAAAAGAAAATTACAAGAATATAGAAAAGTAGCACCAATAAATAGAGTTAATGGAAATGGTGAATAATCAATATGAAGGGGAGGTTAAAGGATTGAAGGATACTTTAAAATAGTACTTGTCAGGGGTCACATATCACGTGCCCCTAGGGACCAGGTGAACAAATGAGTGAAGCTGGCTGCATATAAGAAAACTTGACTCTCAGTGTCAAAAAGCAATACCTGGGGGCAGCGGGCTATGGTCGACTAGGGTTTGTGGGGAGGGTACACAAATCCTTTTCTAAAGGGGGTAGTGTTCCTCCCCTCCAGATGATTGTTGCCATACACATAATTCAATTAACAAAATGTTGTGAGCTCACATTATGAAGACCAAATAAAACCTATCTCTTTGTGGCTGAATTTCTGCATTAAAAAAGTACGGTTTAGTTCATGGAAATAATGGCTTCTTCCTTGTTTTGGGAGGTTTAAATTACAACATGGAGATGTAGATGGAAGATATAAAGTAAAGAACTTGTTGAGCTGTTAAACATGGAGAGGCATCATTCTGGGCTGGTAATTGAAAACTCTGCAGGTTACTAAACTTCCTATGCCTTCTCTTCCTTGTCTGTTATAGAGTTTGATGACACATACTTGATATGCCCAGTAATACTCAGTAAATATTAGTTATTAGTTTTCCTTGTTATCACTGGAAAAAATGTCTCTCTAAAGATATTTAAGATAGGAAAGAAAACCTATTTTAAACTGAAGTTTAATTATTACTGCCTGGAAGTAGGGGCATTAGAGACATAAACAAGAGCCCTAATACTTAAGCCAGACCCTGAAAGACGGAGATTATTTCATTGGGTGAATATGATGGAGAAGGAAATCCCAGGCAAAGGAACAAACATGCATATTGTTTATCTGATTCACTCATTTGTTTATCCATCCACCCATTCATCTATTCAGTACTCAATTTTGAAAGCCATCACCTTTGGAGAAACTTAAGTGTACTTACTTGTTATTAAATGAATTCTTTTTATTGATTTGATAAAAAGTTGTTTAAATATTTACAGTCATTAAGTTAAATTATGTCCTTATACTATATGGTGGTTTTAATTACATTGTTATCAGGTCTGTCTCTCCTTAGATTTTTTATAAAGTGTTTTCCTCAGAGAGGCAGTTGAAGACAGTTTGGGTTTCTTCTCATTATTGCATTTTAGAAAATACAATCATCTTTTCCAGGAATGCACTTTAAAAATTTTTGTAATTTTTTGGCCACTGCACACTGCACATCATGTGGGGTCTTAGTTCCCCAAGCAGGGATCGAACCTGCTCCCCCTGCATTGGAAGTGCTAAGTCTTAACCACTGGACTGCCAGGGAAGGCCCCCAGAAATGCATTTGATTTAGCAAAATTTAGGAATTAGTTACAGTTACACCTTTGGGGGAAGCTGACATTTGATCCTATCTTCTATGAATAGATTCTTACAAAAACAAAACAAAAAAATTTCTATAGGATTTTACTTAGAACATTTCTTTTTCTCAGATTGGTTCCAAACTATTTGAAAAATCTTTCATTTGTATTAAACTTGTTCATGTGTCTAAAAACAATGAAATTTTGGTCTGACATATTTAAATCAGTGTTTCTCAGTCTTTATATTTTGTTATATTTGAAAACTTCCCTTTCCTGTAATGCTGTTTGAAATGTCAAAATTAAATAAATATGTTAATTAGAAGTAAGAAAGAAACCAAGAGCCCTAATGTCTTTTTTGACCTATGATTTTTGTAAGAGAAATTATGTTAATATTTTATAGATAATAGCTAATAAGCTGAATCTGTACTGTGTTTTAGTCATTATGCTAAGATTTTCATACAATTATATTTGTTAAAACACTCCTGTGAGGTGAGTACTATTAATCCTATTTTTCAAAAGAGGAAATTGAGGCTTATATAGGTTAAGTTAACTTACCTCAAAATCACACAGCTAAACTGTGACAGGGTCTGGATTTGAACCTAGGTCATTCTAACCCCAGAATCAGAATTTTTAACCATTAAGCTAAATTGATGATTGAAATTTAGGGAGTTAACATGGTAGCCAAGCATTTTACTAAAAATTATGGAATTTAATACCTTAGTTTTCCTTTTGTCAGAAATCAAGTACCCAGTGTTAAGTATTATCCACTGATGGCCTGAAGAGGGCACCACTGCAACACTGCTTCTGTGACTGTGCTGGAGGTCTCTTGCTATAGTGCTTCATATACTAAATGATATAAAGCTTGGAACTTTTTGCTTAATCCTGGATATATTTTAAAGAGAAAAAGAGTGCAGTTGTAAAATTGAGATCAATCAACTGCAAATTTTTGATAAGATTGAGTTGAGCATTAGTATTAATCACTTCAAATAAGATCACAGTATATGAATTAGAAAATCTATATATATTTTGTCTTGACTAGGAGAAATAGATCTGGGATTGGGTGAATTGAGGTGGAAAATGTGTAAAATGGAAAAAATTCAGCTATAATAATAATAATGTTATATGCCTACTGTGTGTCAGGTATTGTTCTATTTGCTTTACAAAGTTTAACTCATTTAATCATTATAACAACCATGTGAAATAGGTTCTGTTATTATCTGTATTTTAAAAATGAGGAAACTAAGATTCAGAGAGGTTAAGTAAGTGGCAGAGCCAGGATGTGAGCTTGGCAGTGTGGCTCCAAACTCAGCTCTTAATTCTAGTGCTGTTGTCTCCCTTCATTATCAAGTTTTTCAAGTTCTTATAAATTCACATATGAAAACACATAATAAAATTGATTTTCCATTATTCAGGAGAGGTTATGGCATATCTGTGGCTATGCCAGCCTAGAACCACAAGAGCTATAAAGTCAGAGCTCATATTTGCCACTAACTTGCTGATATCCTCTGAAAATTACTTAATTTCCTTGTTTTAGATATTTTATATATACTGATAAATAAGAAACTAGATATCAGGTGAAAACTTTAAAAATCCTGATATAAAATATTCTAGAAAAACTTTCTTGCTACAATAAAATTTCATTATTAGTGGATTGGATTACTAAGGTAATCAACACAGTTTTTATTAAAATAGAAGTTAGGAATTTTCCCTAACCCTTGTTAATTACTTAGAACCCACAGAAATCAATTAAAATTACTTGAATGAAAATATATAAGTATAGTTTATTTAAAAAATGATATAAATTCTCTTCCTTCCATCTGATGGTTCTGCTAAAATGTGTGGGTGGAATTTTATTTTAGTAAACAGGCAGCAATAAGGGAGACTTATTTCTTAGTAGTGATTAAAAACACCAATACATTCAAGACAAATGAACACTTTACGACTTTAAAGATTAAGTTGGGGATGGAGCTATTGTAAGGCCAATTGGTAAACTGCGGTACAAATCTGACTCTGACCACATGGGGTTAGTGCAGACTCCAAAAGTTAAAGGACATGGTCCATGAGACTGCCCTGACTTCAGATGCCAGCCGAAAGTCGAATCTCAGGTTACCCACACTTCTGACCAACTGTCTACAAATCCGTGTGTGTGGGGGGTGGTGAGAAAGGGAGGGTGGTGGCGTGGGCAGTGGGTGGGTAGAGTGGGTGGGGGGTCGGTTCCCATAACCCCCCTCCCCAGGTTTGGTAATTCCCTAGAACAACTCACAGAACTCAGGAAAGCACTATATTTATGATTACAGTTTTAGTATAAAAGTTACAAGTTAGGTCCAGCTAAATGAAGAGACAGCAAGGTCTGGGAGGGTCCCAGATACAGAGCTTCTGTGCCCTTTTCCCATGGAATCAGGATGCGTCACCCTCGCAGCACATTGATGTATTCCTGAAACAGGAAGCTCCGCTGGGCTTTGGTATCCAGTGGTTTTATTGTTTTTGCTTTTGTTTCTCTTAGGCATGATTGATTGAATCTCTAGCCCTGCATCTCTTCCTCCCTGGAGGTCAGGCTCTCTTAAAGCCCAGGCATCTAATTACATGGTTGATCTTTCTGGTGACTGGTCCCTATCCTGAGTCATCTCATCTCATAGCATAAACTCAGGTGTGATCTGAGGGGCTCATGAATAACAGATACTACTATCAGGAAATTCTAAGGATGTAGTTTCCCTCTCAGGAGTCTGGGACAGGAATCTGGGACAAAGACCAGCAGATTCTTTATTATACAACAGGAGCATAGACATTATTCTGCTTAAAATGATTTCCTGGGCTTCCCTGGTGGCGCGGTGGTTGCGCGTCCGCCTGCCGATGCAGGGGAACCGGGTTCGTGCCCCGGTCTGGGGGGATCCCGCGTGCCGCGGGGTGGCTGGGCCCGTGGGCCGTGGCCGCTGGGCCTGCGCGTCCGGAGCCTGTGCTCCGCAACGGGAGAGGCCGCGGCAGGGGAAGGCCCGCATACCACCAAAAAAAAAAAAAAAAATGATTTCCTTGTCTATTTTTTTACACATTTGCTTATACACTTTAAGGTATCATCTCCTATGTTTTAATCATAGAAAATATCTTTCTTTTCCTCTAGGAGTCTGGAGCACCTATTCTCACAGATGATGTTAGTTTACAAGTGTTTATGGATCACTTAAAGAAACTTGCTGTGTCAAGTGCTGCTTGATGTGCTAAACATATTAAGAACACTTAAGAAGATGAAATAATATTTCAATTTCTTTTTTTCCCCTTTTTTCAGTTAATCTGTGGAAACCAACAGAGAGATCTCTCTAGACTCTTTTTGTATTAGTATGGATTGAGACAACAAATGGAAAAATGTTCATGTTTGTAGATTAAGCTAGAATATAAGAGCAATAAGAACAAATTTGTTTTGCTTGCCTCAGTATTATAACTGGTTTTAGAAATTTGAGGTCTTTATAACTTATGTTAAAAGTAAAGTCTGCCTTGTACTACAGAGATATAACTCATTTGTATGTTGCAGACAAATTCAAAGTGGCACTGAATGTTCTTGACCTTTTGAAAACTTGTTTCTTAATTTTAACCAAAAAGTAAACAAAATCATCAACAGTAATGATAAATGTGAGAATTTTTGCCTATTCGTTGAATATTTTTCTGTGATTTTCAGCACTTACGTATACACTATTTCTGTATTTACTCTGTTAAGGCAGATTTATTTTTATGATGATTTGTTTAGGAATTATTTGACTTTATATATGGTAATTTTCATGAAGATAATTTAATGTTTTTGGTCATTTGAAAAATAGAGATGAAAGTTTTTTTGGGTAATAATTCCACAGTTGACAACATATGTGAAATTCCTACAAACTACTCAACTATGTGATTAAAAGTGATAATTTTTTTTATAAAGGGAGATAGAAAATAAACAGTTTGGCACAGTACATTTTGGAAAGGCTTTGCAGTAAAAGGACTTTTGTAACTTCTAAACCAAATTTGGTATTCACTGCATGGTTTTGTTGTTTCCCTTTGTTTTACTGAGGTAAATTTTACATTATATCCTTCAGTATTTTAAACTATTTTGGGAGTTTACACACTACTTTTGGTTTTTGCTTCCATTTTGTGAACTTTATTAAGTTGTAGTTCTTATTGAAACAGTATTATCTAATATTCTGTTGAATTTTATCATGTGACGTTCAGTTCTATTTTGATTTATTCATTAGTATCATTCACTTTTACCTTTTAAAGTTTACTTGTAGCAGATGTTTACATTGCTAAAGCCAGATATGTTTGACAATGAAATTTACATCAAGTACTGCAAATAAAAGGTGGTGCTATGATATGGGCCCAGAAGGACAGTGTCATGATTGTACTTGCATGAACACTATCATTTGATGGTAAAATAGACAGAAACTTAAAAAAATTTGTTTATATGTTATATTCAATTAGAGTAAATAAGTTGCTCTGTTCCATTTTATTTGAATTGAACTGTGCTAGGTCTAAATACCAATAAAATATACTTTTTCTCTGTTTTCCTGCTTATTTTGAAACCTAGTAAGCCTGAAAAGCCTAATGTAAAATTAAAGCATTTATAAAACCTGATATTAGTGGATTAAAAAGTTACTCATTTTAAAAAATAACAGCTTTATTGAGGTTTAATTCACATATTACACAATTCACCCATTTGAAGTATAAAGCTCAATGGTTTTTAGAATATTCATGGAGTTGTGTAGCCATAACCACAATCAATTTTAGAGCATTTTCATCTCCCGAATAGTTATTTGTTTTTGCTATAAGGAACTGAGGAAAATCCTTGTGATGATGATACATGTTTAGTTTGCCTGGCCCCTTAACTTATATTCTTTAAGAATGCATTGTTTTTTCTTCTCTTGAGTGATGAGCTGCTACTTACTCCTAAACCGTCCTCTACTTCTAAATCAGTTACAGCCGAAGGTACTAAAGTATCTCTGTATTTAAGGGATAAGGATGAACAAATATATCATCATACCCTTTTAGCTTACCATTTGAAAGAAGTCACCCTGGATAATTTTTGTGTATAATTTAGCTATTACTAAATTGCTAGCTATTTAAATAGACTTGAAGGAAGAAATGTTTAACCCTTTTAATGAACTTAGAGTGGATAACGAATATTTGCTAAATCACTAGCAGCACTGAGAAGCTTTGGTGTGTCCAGAACTATTAGGGAATTCATTCTTGAACCTACTTACCCCTAGTGGCTTTATCTCTAAAAATGACTTTAGATCTCATCTATGCACACTTATATTTTGTTGTAACAATAAATTTATGCTTTTATTGGCTGATTCCAAAAATGATCTGATACTTTCTCTATCCAGTTCCCCACTTGATAAACTTCCCTCTCATATTCCGTAGCCCAGACCGCATCTAAGGAATGTGCTTGTTTTCCAGTCCAGACCAGAAACTAAGGTATCATTTTCAACTCTTACTCTCCTCAACATCTTTAGTAACCAAATTATGCCAATTCTATCTCTGTAATATCTCCCTAATCTGTTTACTGTTCTCCATCTTACTGCTATTCTACCTTCATCATATCTCACCTGGTTTGTTGAAATAGCCTTCTAACCAGTCTGCTTTCCCCAGTCTCTTTTTCTCCATCTTTCTCTTCAATTCACTGAAACGTGGATATGATTATGTCATTTCCTCTGCTCTCATAATGAAATCCAAACACTTTGACCTGGTAACATTGTATACTACACATCAAATCCATAGCTCTCTCCTAGAAATAGCACAAAGGACGCAATTGGAAAGGTAGTGCTGGAGAGTGGTGTCTAGTTCTACCTAAGCATTAGTCTTAGGTGTGATGTTTGGGGTCAATATAGTGACAAGAGCAAATGCATTCTTTTTTGGCTGTTACAAACTAAATGCTGTGGCTCATTGCACTTGGCTGTTAAAAAATGAACATATTTTTTCAGTTATTTTTCAAACACTACTGACAAATTAGGATTATTTGTTTTTCTAATGTCTAGCTTTACATTTTAATTTATATTTTTCCTGTTTCCGATGTACATGCATACATCTTGTACTCTTATGTGCTCAATTTGTATTCATCTTGAGCATTTTATCAAGAATTCTAGAGATATTTCTGTTTCTTGTTTGCTTTTTAGTAGTTTATGAAATTAATACATTCTCCTTATGTTCATTCTACCTTCTTTGTTTAATATATTGAAACAAAAGCTAGTCTAAGTTTAATGTATTATCTGGTGACTATAATTATAGGAATGCAATACCAAGTATGTAATAGTGAAGTTACATTACTAAATCAGATTTTTTTTCTCTCCCATCCCTATCTATGGCTTATACTGAAATAAAGCCCAATTATTTGGGTTGAAGATGTGATCCTGGAATATTAAGGATTTTTTTAACTTAAGTAAACATATAAAAAAATATATAGTAATGCATCTAAAGCATTTGGAAGGTGGATAGAAATGTTAACTTCAGGCTTTGTTAGATCAACATAAAATTAGCTATGTATTTTTAAAAGTTATGGGTAACAAAGATAAAACCAGGATACATACTTTTTAAACCAGAATGTGTAACTTCCAAACAGTAGGGGAAGAGAAGAAATAAAAGTAATTTGATCAATCAAGAGAAGGCAAGAAAGATTAAGAAGGCAGCATGACAGGGAGATCAGCTCGGTGCTTTGTGACCACTTAGAGGGGTGGGATAGGGAGGGTTGGGAGGGAGGGAGACGCAAGAGAGAAGACATATGGGGACGTATGTATAAGTATAGCTGATTCACTTTGTTATAAAGCAGAAACTAACACACCATTGTAAAGCAATTATACTCTAATAAAGATGTTTAAAAAGCAGCATGGCAAATGGGAAAGCATGGTAAATAAGAAACACAAAAAGGAAGAGATAATGGATTAATATTTTTCAGTGAATTTTGTGAAAATGGAAAAATATCTACTTATTGGTCTTTCACTGTAATAAACAATATTACATGTACTATTTTTGAACCTTCTGCAAATGTGTCTTAAGACTTTATAAAAATTGGTCTTTTCATGTACCCATGCTCTACAGAGTATAGCCAGGTTGGTCATTCTTTGTTCATAGTTGATTGAAGAACACTTTTTATTAATTTCAAAAGTTTTTTTTTCATTTAAAGCAACAGATACACAAATAGGAAAACAAAGATAAGTTTGATAGAGATTCATAAAAATTCCATTGCACAATAAATTCCTAAATTCTTAAAACTGTTTTTTTAGGATTTATTTTAGTGACTTTCAAAAAGCTTCTTGGTCTAAAAAATTCCACTAAAATATATAAACCAGAAAATTCAAGATAATTTCCTATTACATTTGGTAAAGCCCTCCAAAATTTTTCTTTTGCAAAAAGGAGAGCAAATGGCTTAGTGCTGGTGAACATTGACATTATTTGATCCATTGATTTAGAACAAGTGTCCATTTATGGTGAAAATGATCAAGACATTTGAACATTGCTCTTTTAGTTTCTTCTGACCGTTTAAGACCAACATCTTTTTGTTGCTTTCCTGGCATTTTTTGAATTTGATTCTTCAGTGTAAATGCCTATCTTACATTTTGTCATTGCATAGCTAATAGTCTTCTCTACAATTGCTGTGTGCTGCTCTTCGAGGAACAACTTAAAAACTTTAAATGTTTTACTGTACATTGTTCAGTTCTGTTTAGGCTGCAACCGTTTTGATTTCTGATCAACCTCATCTAAAACTTCACACCAAGAAAAATTTCTAAATTGTGCCACTAATGTACTGATTTATTTTCTTGGTTAGTCCTTTAGTTTTAAAGCAATAGTTTAAAAAGACAATTTTAATTGTAAAGATACCAAAATTCAGTAAAAGTTTCCATATACACACTAAAATTTGCGCTTACAAAAGAAATTACACCTCAGAGTTCACAGTGTTTCACTGTTTCAAAATTTAATCACAAACAAAAACTCCAAGTGGTCATATAGATTGAGAGAATTGTTTTTTCATCTTTGTAATTACTGTGCTGGTATTATTTGAACCTACTGTTTAAACACCAGGATATTTAGAATCATGGGTATTGAAGACACAAAATCTTCCCAAGGGAGCTGTAATGATTTAAAAAATGTTACTAACTTAACCTTCCAAGTGCAAGGGTGTCTGTGTATGTTGGGACTGGATTGTATGGGAGTTCTCTGAATCAAGTTCCATGGAGAACACAATGTTTATGAAAGGATAAGTAGTAACAATGTACTAATCAGAAGGTTATACACATATTCTTAAAACTCAGCAGTAGCCATAGCAATTGTATAGATTGTAGACCAATAAAAATTGTTTCACGTTGGAGTATTTTATCACTGACATTATTTGGAATTGCTGGCATATGGTGATAACACTCAAACCTAGTGTTCTGTCCTTGTTACACTATTGTCCTCGGACAGTAAACAATCAGGTTTGATTTACTCATAATTATATAAGAAATTTCAATGAAAATTACAACATATTTAGAATTGAACAATAAAAGTACTCTATCAAAACCTGTGGTATGGGAAAAAGGATTATATATCGAGGGATATATATTGTTTTAAATGCAACTGGAGAAGAAGGATTGAAAATAAATGAACTTTGTATTCAATTGAAGAAAATGAAAAGCAACAACAAATCTAAGGAAAGAAGGGCAAAGGAAATAATAATAAGAATTTTAACGAGATAAAAAACAACAAAATAAATGGAGATGTTTCAGAAAACCAAAAAGATAATAGCTTTGAAAGTCTTAAACCCATTTCTAAAGCTAAGAAGGAAATTGGGTATCAGCTTATCTTTTGAATAATTTTACTGGAAATCTTAAATGAATAATTATTCAATTTATTTTTTGTCCAGGCCGGAAATAATAATGATAAAATAAGAATTTTAACGAGATAAAAAACAAACAAAATAAATGGAGATGTTTCAGAAAACCAAAAAGATAATAGCTTTGAAAGTCTTAAACCCATTTCTAAAGCTAAGAAGGAAATTGGGTATCAGCTTATCTTTTGAATAATTTTACTGGAAATCTTAAATGAATAATTATTCAATTTATTTTTTGTCCAGGCCAATTAAGTAGCATCATTGTTTAGTTGTTTAATTATTTAGTTGTTTAATTAAAATTTATCCTTTAATGAATTTCAGGGAAAACTTGATGTTAAAATCATACACTTACTACTTATGAATGTAGAAGTAGTTATGAAGTTGAGAAATTGTGGAATTTTGTAGTTCAAAGAGCCCATTGAGGTCATTAAGTCCTATCTCCTTACCCAGTTCAAGAATTCCCTCACAGTATCCATGATGGTTGATCATCTGACCTCTGTAGGACACTTGCAGTGACAAGTAAGACAAGAGAGCTGTAAATTGCTGAGTGCTACAAGTGACTTACACTTTCAGAGAAAAGATAGTGAATTGGGAGGGATTAATATGTGACATACCAAAATAAGCCTTGACCAGAATTTGATGGTGAACATTTAAATCTGTTTTACACAACACATTCTGAGGACTATAACCATTGAACCGCAAAGCCATCTGGCACTCTGATACTGTCATTAAAAGAGAGTGGGGCAGCCCATAATGCAGGAAGTGTGTGCCAGTTTAGAAATATGCTTTCCAAGCAGGACATCATGCACGCACTTTCCAACAGAGCACTATGTGTTTCCCAACTTCAGTAACCGGAGTACATATTTAGGTGAGAAAAGAGCATTAAGAGGCTGGTGGTGCAAATCTGTTTCCTAGGGGAAATGTGGCCTGATCTGCTGGGGAAAATTCTATTTTCTGATCTGTGTCAAGATCTTGCTTAGCTGCCTTAACAGGGTGAAGCAGCCACAGAATGATCCTATGTATACATTTAACCTGTTCTAAGGACTGCACCGTTTGTTTTGGCAAAACAGGGAAATCCATAAAATCAACAATTTTTGTAGGGGTTAGAATTTTTTCTAAGAATAACAAATCTGCAGATTACTTATGAATTACAGTAAAAATGTCATTAGAAGTGATAAGTGTACTGATTAAAGAACCTCCAGTGAGGAAGGGTCACATTTCACTAGATTTAGTGGTTTAGGGCTGATACTGCCTGTCTTCAAGGCAATTTAAAAATAACTTAATCTTCAGAGGTTTAAAAATTAATCTTCATAAAATCCTTGTGAGATGCTGATAGGTCAAGTATTTTGCATGTTTGAAAACATCTGTGAAGAAAAATTCAACAGAGAGAATCGTAGCGCAGTGCTTCTCAAACTTGACCAGGTATAGGAATCACCTGGTAATGATAAAATGCAGATTTTGAAGGTTTGAAATTGAGTCTGAGATTTTTGCATTTCTAACAAGCTCCCAGGTGACAGATGCCATTGCTGCCTTCTGGACCACAATTTAAATAGCAAGTTCAGCTGGAAGCAACATTTTCACCATGGTTTGGAACTTCCATAAGAAGAAGTCCAGCAGTCAGTTGGAGATGTGCATTCTGGAATCGGGAGACTCAGGTTTGGGAACTGTAAGCGTAAAACTGATAACTGAAGCTACGGGTTAGATGAGGTTGCTCTTAATTTTTGACTAAGTGCTAACAAGGTAGGTAGGAAGCACAGAGTCAGACACAGTCCTCCTCCGTTGAGCACAGATTATTCCATCATGTATGGTCTCTTGAAATGTTTAATTCTAAAATTCTATTTTTAATGAGAACATTAAGCCAACTGATTTATCAAATGCATCTTTTTCAGCAAGGAAGTATTTCTATTAAAAAGGCTATTGGCACTTCCCTGGTGGTGCAGTGGTTAAGCATCTGCCTGCCAATGCAGGGGACATGGGTTCGAGCCCTGGTCCAGGAAGATCCCACATGCCGTGGAGCAACTAAGCCCGTGCGCCACAACTACCGAGCCTGTGCTCTAGAGCCCATGAGCCACAACTACTGAGCCCACGTGCCACAACTCCTGAAGCCCGCATGCCTAGAGCCCATGCTCTGCAACAAGAGAAGCCACCGCAATGAGAAACCCCGCGCACTGCAACGAAGAGTAGCCCCCGCTCACTGCAACTAGAGAAAGCCTGCGTGCAGCAATGAAGACACAACACAGCCAAAAATAAATTAAAAATAATAAATAAATTTATTTTAAAAAGCTATCAAGTTACTGAAATATTAATGGGAGTACAATATCATATAACTGAAGAGAATGTTTTCATTGAATCCTGGGTTTTGATAATACCCAGAATGAGCTTCTATATTTTAATAGGGGTGTTGAGAAAATGAGATTCTGAGTAATAAACTGTGGAATGGCTTAGTTAATAATTGCCTTTAAGTATGTTAGGGAAGATGCATACCATTTTTTAGGACTGTGAAAGCCAAGGCATATTATGAAATGTTCTTAATTAGGTATGTTTATTTGTTACTTAGATAACCATTATGGGTTAGATAGACATGGATATTCCTGGAGTTAGAAAAATAAATTTGACAGTCTGAGCAGTCTTTAGACCAACAGACTACTGTTCTGTGTTTGTTGTGTCTTCTCATCTTCTTATATATTTATTTACAGTAGGCCTTTTCAATTATGTTCACTTATTATCATACACATTTTGACATGGCTTGTTGTAAATGACTCTAATGATTAGTTTCCATTTGGAGTCTAAAGTCCAGCAGGGTTTCAGGGAGCTAATGTTTTATTATTGCAGGTTCTCTGGCAAGAACATTCACGGTGCCCGTTGTGCTTGCTCAGCCTTATGGGCGACAGCTGCATCTGCTTCTCCATCTGCACCTTTCAGTTTTAAGTCGATATCATTAGCTGTCCGGCTATCTAATGAAGGAAACTAACTGGATTGAAAAAAACTCCACCTTTCTGCAAGACCTTCCACAAAAAAATAGTTATGTGAAATGATGTGAGGATTTCTCATGATTAAATAGATCATGAGACTGTGATGGTCGAAAAGATGTTTAAACATGACCAAGGCTTACTTTTATTATTAAAAATATGAACACAAAATGTGTTTAATAATGATGTAGCTATGCTATATGTTATATATAGCTCTGTTCCTGTCATAGATAAAACCCACTCATAAATGAAATCTAAAGTTGCCACTACAGGGCAAGAAAACCAAATCTTTAACATAGTATACTAGAGACGTCAATCATCGCGCCTGTTACACTCAGCAAGTCTCTGCTTGCAGCTCCTGTGCTGAGCTAAGCAGCCAGCACGTCTCTTCCTTAAACAAAGGCACGGGATCAAGTTTCCTAAAGGCACCTAATCCACAGACTGGCTGCTGAAATGACTTGGCATGAAAAAGTTTTCCCAGTAAGGATACTGGTAATTAATTAGACTATTTATACTTCCCTCCTCTAAAAGTTGAATAGGAAAACCCAGAGAGCAGCAGCCATTCTGTAATGAGAGAAAAAAATGAGAAGAAACAAGGAGTGGAAGAGGCACGTTGATGGTGGAACAAGAGGGTGAAGGTTCATGAGCTCCAGCTGGAGGAGTGTTCCTAGATGGCTTTGAATCTTGAAGCATGGCTATTTACGGAATCCTTTCACCCTTACTGCCAAATGTGCCCTTACATCAAATCCCCATTATTGAAGATGAGTTAAACTTATTGGTGAAACAAAGATCACATTGACCATGATGATATTACCTTTTCACCTGGCTATTGCTAAGAACAGGGATTCAGTATTCAGAAAACTAATCAGGGAAAGTGAGATACGTGACACATTTGGAGAGTCCCAGAAGATACTGTTGTATCTTACGTGTTCACTTGAAACAGATAAGGTTCACCTGGATTGGGTGTTTTTCTAACACTATCCAGGAGAATTCCTAACTTTCAGCTTTCTGAAGACAACAAAAAGCCTTAATATCAATGAGTAATAGGAGTTATATGTAATTCACTTCACATCTTTGTAATCAGTGCATTGAATGAGTAGGGATCATGAACCGTAATTCTGTATTTTTATCTCCGTCCCTTTAAACGTGTTCAATGTGTGTCGTTTTCCACCTGTCAACTACTTCAGGAAGACCCTAGCAGGCTGATAATTTTTGGGTCACTTTTACCAAATAGATCCCTCTAAGTCATAGACATAGTCTCACTTAACAATAGCCATGTCCTGTGCTCGGTGGGATACATGCATCATCTCATTTACATTTCTTTTTTTTTTTTTGGCGGTATGCGGGCCTCTCACTGCCGTGGCCTCTCCCGTTGCAGAGCACAGGCTCCGGACGCGCAGGCTCAGCGGCCATGGCTCACGGGCCCAGCCGCTCTGCGGCATGTGGGATCTTCCTGGACCGGGGCACGAACCCGTGTCCCCTGCATCGGCAGGCGGACTCTCAACCACTGCGCCACCAGGGAAGCCCTCATTTACGTTTCTGAATGGTGGTCTGTCTTATGGCTCACGTTGTAATCTGCTATCTGTGTTATCTTAGTCCAAGTCACTTGTTTCACATTCATCCACAAGAATAGTATAAATTATACACAGGTGGAGAATCCCATTGTCAGTCTCCGGCTCTTCTCTCAGGGATACTTCTCAGTCAGCATGTCTTGGGAATAGTGCTGTTCTCCATATATGCTTTTCCCAGGACCTGGAGATTTTCTCCTGGGTCCCACCCATTCACCTCTTCCTCCACAGTATTTGCTCTGCGATATATAGTTCTTACTTTAGGACCTTTATTCTGAGTCACAGGATTTGCTTATAAACAGCTCAAAGTAAACCTGAAGAGACAAATCTTCATCAACGAATTCTAACGAAAGACTACGTGTGCCTCTCAAATGCAAGGCAAGGCCATCTGTTTGCTTTTCTTATTAATGAAAATGGTGATTTGATGCAGCAGCTTTGTGCAGAATGTTGTGGTTATGTTCTTCTCTGCTTCCTGGGTCTTTTGTGCTGGTGGGGATTCTTTGTGGGCTGTAGCCATGGGAAGGGTGTTTTGGTGATGAGAGTCCCTCCCTGCTAGGAGTCTGGGCTGAAAATGGACACTACTTTGCATAAATCTACGATGCCTGTGTAACATCGGTGTTTCTTGGCAGTTGTTGATAAAAAATATCTCAGAGATATTATAATTCAATCACTTCATATGCAATAGTATGTAGGTTACATAAGTGCTGATACACTAGAGATAAAAATGATTTATAGGGCAGTGCCTTGTGCTAAAAATATCAGTTGCTGATGATTCTAGAAAGTTAGAAATAGAACTAACCTACCAGTGAGATATCCGCAGGGAGGGAGGCATGAGGTATTTAATCATTTACCCTCCCTGGAAAGAAAATTATAATTTCATTTCAACTAATCAATGAAAGATTCTCTATGTGCTAGGTGACTCATACATGAGAGTATATTTGTCCTTTATTTCTGACTCTGTGATTTAACAAAATTAATATTACAATATTATTTCTAGCCAAGTTTTCTTTACTATTAGATTTTAGTAGGATTGAAAAACAAAACTTGTCAAGAGACAAAAATTATTCTGTGCTCTTTTTTTCTGTTTATAGATGTGTCATTACATTTCTCTATTATTTTCACTTTCGGCTTTTTTGTAAGAATTGCTGAACTAGCTCTTGAATTGAGTGAATATTTTAATTCACTCTGTTTTTTTTATATTATTAAGCCATCAATAAACAAAAGAGAGAGTGACTAAAGGAAGAAAATAACGATATAATAAAAATAACAAGGAAAGCATTTCAGAGAAACATGTTAGAAAATGTTGAAGAAATTTCAATCAAGAGGTGAAAATAGCTTGAAGTCACTAACACTTTTTCACCTCAGGGGGGCAGCAGCTATTACAAAACTGGAAAGAAGTCGTTTGAGTTTCTTTCTCCTCCACTTTAAATTCTGAACTTTTCTATTTCTTTTTGTGATTTTTGTATATCAATTCCCATGCCTTAGTGTTTGATTTTTGAAAGCTAATTCTTACTGTCTAAAATAGTTGGACCCCCAAAGTGAAAAAATAGTTTGTTTAAAGTGTACAAAATTGGAAAGTATGACTTTAGCTCCACATCATGCATGGAAAGCTTTCAAAATCTGAGTTCCCAGTAGAAAAGTACAAATACATGAAATTTAAAATTTTCTCTGTAAATCAATTCTTTTAAAAGTAGCAATTGTGGACTCTATAGCACAATTAAGAGAGGCTGGGTAGGGATTTTGAGGTCACATTTCATCCTAGAACCTCTAGATGTGACCACATTTTTGACCTATAATTTCTTGCAGAATATTTAATATTTTAGTCATATTTCCATTTGGTTACAATCTAAATACAGATTTAAAGTATGATGTTCTTTTTTTTAAGCAAAATCACAATAACCATAACCAGGGGAATTACACAAAGTTATAGTTAGTGGTAGATTCTAAAATGTTAAAAATTCTCTCACTCTTCACAGTTTCCTTGCTTGAGTGAATTACTTATCCAATGAGTGGAGATCTTCTGTGGAGATAAACAGCTTTGGTAAATGTGAGATATAGCAGGTGTTTCAGCTATTTTTAAGCATCAAGGTTTGAGTATTTGCTATTTCCAGTAGGGGTAATCCAACAGAGTTTAGATTCAGAGGTGTTTTCTTTTTTTTCTTTTCTTTTCTTTTTTTTTAGTATAATCAGATGTATTTTAATCTAGTAAATAGAGGAAAACAGATATAGTCCATATCTTTTAAGAAGAAGAATCCACCGGTGTTGATATTAAGAACAAATGCAGAGGCCAGAGGGTGGCAGAGTGAGGTGTTTAGGAGCACGACTGCATGGGTTCAAGTCCCAGCTTTGCTGCTCCCCAGCTGAATCACTTTGGGCACGTTTTCTAACCTCTCTGGACCTGCTTCCTCAGCTGTAGGATGGGGACAATCACAGTACCTACCTTATAGGGTTGTGTGAGGATTAAATGATTAAGTGCCTGTAGTATGCTTAGAACATTGCCTGGAGCTAACTAAATGCCCTGTAAGTGTTGGCTGTCATCATTGTCACGGGAGGCCTTACTTCTTTCCCTCTGATTCTTCCTTGTCTATTAGGCACCCCACGTTATTATCTGCCTTTTACAGATGAAGAAATTAAGACTTAAAGACCTTATAAAAGCTTGTACAGCTGGTAAGTAGTAAAGTCCATGGATTATACTGTACCGATTGTATACAAATGCATCATAAACTGCAAATGAATAATATACTTAGTAGTAATTAATAACATGAACTGAGCACTCACTTTGTGCCAGGCACTGTTATATGTGCTAAGGATAACCTCTGAGATAAGCACTATTATTATTCCCATTTTGCCAATGAGGAAACCAAGGCGCAGAGTGGTTAAGTAACTCACTCAAGATCACATAGCTACTTAGTGGTAGACTTGAGATATAAGTCCAGGTAGTTTGATCCAGACTACATGACCTATTTTTATTCTTTTCCCTGAGGGTGATTTAAATTCCTGTGGAGCTTGTATGGGGTCCTGAGATCAGGGAAGGATGTTGGAGGAGGTCACTGAACGGCTGTGCCCACTGGTTGAGTGGAGAACTGGACCTGGGCAATTGGATGCTCCTCACCCCCAACCCCATCCTCAGAATGATGTTCTGCCCACCGTTCCTACACTAGAGGCTCTTTCAAAGACACAGTCTTAAGAGGATAGGTATTGAGGGACTTCCCTGGTGGCGCAGTGGTTAAGAATCCACCTGCCAATGCAGGGGACAGGGGTTCGAGCCCTGGTCCGGGAAGATCCTACATGCCACAGAGCAACTAAGCCCATGTGCCACAACTACTGAGCTTGCAAGCCACAACTACTGAGACTGCATGCCACAACTACTGAAGCCCACGTGCCTAGAGCCCATGCTCTGCAACAAAAGAATCCACCGCAATGAGAAGCCCGCGCACCACAATGAAGAGTAGCCCCCACTGGCTGCAACTAGAGAAAGCCCGCACGCAGCAATGAAGACCCAACGCAGCCAAAAATAAAATAAAATAAAATAAATAAATTTAAAAAAAAGAATAGATATTGATGAGACCATCTGAACTGAAAATGTGACAGAACCCAATTAAGGCGTCTATATAAACTTTTAAAGTTCTGGCAGGTGAGTGCAGAGATCTACTTATCTAGTGGCCACCCAAGATGAGCCTTGCATGTAAGTTCCCTTGCTTATTAAAATTGTCACCCAGTAATCTGGAGTGGTCTGCCTCTTTCCTCAGCTTTTGCTCTCAGTGTATGGGGGTCAGTTGAACCAACATGGGGTCATTTGGTCATTAGTGGCTTCTGGCTGGAAGGCTATTCTATTTGGTCTTCAGTCATCAACCTTTCCCTCACTGCCTGTTGCTCCTGTAACTTGTGGGCTGTTTCTCTTGGTGATGCTTCAGGATAGCCCAGCCACGAGCCCCTGCTGACAAGCTCCCACATCTGCTCACATGGGTCCTGCTGCCATTCCCAAACTCAGCCTGTCCACACTTTGGCCACTGGCTGTGGGCTTTCATCACTGCCCCATGCTAGGGTGACCTCTTGCTTGGTGTACTGATTTGTGATTTTCAAGTAACTTCTGCATCCTTTGTTAAAGGTTTTGAAAACTTCTGTTGCTCTCTCTAGCTCCCTGCCTGAAGGTATACCTGAGTAGGGGTAAGGCACTGTTCTCATAAGCCTTCTCCACACTGATATCTACTTTATTATAATTGCCTGTTAGAACAGAACTCCAGGCAGGAACAAAGACTCATACTCCTATTGACTGGGGATTTACACTTACCTGAAATCTCTACTACTTATTTCCTCCACCAGGCATGTTGATGCTGAGTTGAGGTACATGGCCTTACACTCATGTCCTAAATAGCCCTCCTTTACTACTACCCATTTCCTACCTTCCTCTCCCTCTCTACCCAGACTCCTGATTTCTTTAGTTTTAATGGAGATATAATCTATTTCCAGCACTATCATTAACACCAGCATTGTCACCATCACTGGGAATATATAGCATATTCCCAGGCCCTGGTATTATATTAGGCATGTGTTGCAAAGAGACTGTTGGTACCTGCAAGAAAATCTAACTTTACAAGAGTTTAGGGGGGTCATTTCAATTGGGTAATATCTGCTTCTGCCAATTAATACACTGGGAAAATACAGTAGATGAAACTGGTGAGATAAACAAGGGTCATATCTTCAGGGGCCATGTAAACCAGGTTAAAGAGTTTTGATTTTATCTTGAAGGAACTGAGGATCCCATGGCAGATTTTAAGCAGGACAATGTATGATCAGAGTGGGAAACCTGAAGGTTGGTAAGTCTGGATGGAATCAATAAAGAGGGCAGCTGGGAAATACCTGTGGACATCTAGGCAAGAGGGATGATGCTGGGAGGAGGGTAAGGGGAGTGACAGGACCTGGAGATTGGTTGTAGGAGGGAGAAGAGACAGGCTGCCTCTGCTTGGAGTTATCTCATTTTAGCTAGAAAATTCACACTTATTTTTTTTAACAACTTTATTGAGATATCTGTGACATATACAAATTGTATATATTTAAAGTGTACAACTTGATGTTTCGATATATGTATATATTGTGAAAATATCACCACAATCAAGCTAAGTAACTTACCCATCACCCCTACATAGTTACGATTTTGTGTGTGTATGTGTAGAGAAGTTTTAAATTAAGATATATCTTCTTAGCAACTTACAGGTATACAATATAGTATTGTTGAAAATGTGAAATATACGTGTATATGTGTACACACACTCACAGCGGAATATTATTCAGCCTTAAGAAAAAAAAAGAAAATCCTGCCATTTGAAACCACATGGATGAACCTTGAGGGCATTATGCTAAGTGACATATGCCGGAGAAAGACAAATACTGCATATGTGTTCTTTTTAAAAAAATATAATTAATTAATTAATTAATTTTCTTTCTTTCATTTTATTTTTTGGCTGTGTTGGGTCTTAGTTGTGGCACGCAGAATCTTTTGCTGCGGTGCATGGGCTTCTCTCTAATTGTGGTGTGCAGGTTTTCTCTCTCTAGCTGTGGCACGTAGGCTCCAGGGCACATGGGCTCTGTAGTTTGTGGCACTCGGGCTCTCTCGTTGTGGAACATGAGCTCAGTAGCTGTGGTGTGCAGGCTTAGTTGCCTCGCGGCATGTGGGATCTTAGTTCCCCAGCCAGGGATCGAACCAACATCCCCTGCATTGGAAGGCGCATTCTTTACCACTGGACCACCAGGGAAATCCCTGTATATTTGTTATTAAAGAGCTTATCAGTGAAGCCTTCGCTGACTTCCCATAGCTTGCTTCCATAGCTACCTGTACACATTTTGATACGATAAATTTTTTTACTCTGTCTTTCTCACTATAATGTGCTGTCCCTAATGAGGGCAATTATTTTTCCCCAAAGTTTTTGTATCCTCAGGATTTATTCCATTGCTTGGTACATAAAAGTCTGTTAAATATTTGTTTAATAAATGAATGGATGAATAAACAAATGAATCAGAGTAGTAGGTGTTACTCTGTGGAAAGTTATGGCCAAGCCTTTGCACACAAATCCCGACTGGACATCAGTGGGAAACACCTGGATCCTGCAGAGCAGACAAGGGTATTGGCCCAGAACTGGCAGAGCAGGCATGTCAAGGCATGCAATCTGAACATTAGACACAGGCAGGGCAACCTGACTTCTTATGCAACAAAACTCATGTCTGGATTTTAATGTATCTGGGTATAAAAAATCAGGGATCCCTCCATTCTATACTTCTCTGAGCTGGTGGACTGAAATTCTAGTGTGCCACCATGAAAAGCAAGGGTAGTAAAAGGGAGCCACATCCACCTACCTGCATCTCAGATAGATATCCTTTGCACTATTTGCTGTGCAAAGCAGACCAAAGAGAAAGCAACTCTGAACTACTTTATTTCTCCAGTCTTGCCTGCCCTCCAAACCAAAGCAGCTCTCGGTGCATCTACCACACACGTGCAACACTTGTTATTGTTAGATTTTTATGATTTTTGCTAGACTAACTGGTGTGAAGCTGTATTCCACTGTTTGTTCCAGATTTTCCAAACTTTTAATCTTTTATTTTAAGAAAGTTATCATATCTGGATTCCTGATCCTCTACAAGTACTTTCTGTCTTTGCTTCCTGATGAGATTCAACAGAAATTTGTCCATTTTATTGGTTCTTTCAAAGAACCATCTTAGGGGTTATCGTTCTAATAGTTTTGTTTTCTTATTCATTATTTTCTTCTCTTATTAATTCCTTTGTACTTACCCTTGACTTGCTTTATTGCTTTTTTATAAGTGCTCAGCTCATTAAAATTTTTTTTTTTATTTTTAAAAATATTTATTTATTTATTCGTTCATTTATTTTGGCTGTGCCGGGTCTCAGCCGCAGCATGCAGGATATTCAGTTCCGGCATGCGGGATCTAGTTCCCCGACCAGGGATCGAACCCAGGCCCCCTGCACTGGGAGCATGGAGTCTTACCCACTGGACCCAGGGAAGTCTCTCAGCTCATTTACTATGATGCTTTCTTACTTAATATTTAAAGTGTTTATGAATATTTTCCTCTGAGTACCTTGTTGGTGATACTATATTCTTTTATATGTAGTGTTCTCATTTTGGTTATTTCTAAATTGATCCTAATGATGGCTTTGATTTTTTTCTTTTACTTAGGAGGTTTTTAGGAGGTGGTGTTTGGTTTGTGGTATACATAATTTGATCTACATATCCAGTAAGTTGATCTTATTATGTATTTCTTGAAACATCATCCTTTTTTTTTTTGGCCTACTTGATTTGCCAAGATGCAGATGGTGTCAAAGTTCCCTACTACTATTGTGTTGCTGAAAATGTATCCTTGTATTTCTACGGACATATTTCCTGTGTGTGTTTTCAATACAATCCTAGTCGGCATATAAAGATTTGACTGTTATACTGATACTAAGGACTGTATCACGTATTAATATAAAACGATCCTATTTGCTCTATGTAATGCTTTTGGCCTTATAGTCCTCTTAATTTGTTATTAGTATTGTCATCACTGCCTCTTTTTTGTTTGCCTTTGTTTTTCATACATTTTCCTTTCCTTTAACTTTTTTTCTTTTTATGTCACTTGATGTTAGATGGGGCTCTTAAACACAGCAGTTTGGGACTCAGTCTGCAACCCTTTGACTTCAATATGTTTGGTGTTACTTGTCATCTTGTTTCATGTTTTGTTTTTCCCATTTTTGTGCATTTCCATTGTTTTGAAATTTGGATCTAATTTTCTTTGCTTTTATCTTTCTTTGGAGATAGTCACACACATATTTAAATTCTGCTAGTGGTACTTAGCTTTCAAAGTTTTTCAAAAGCATTCTTAAACTTACATTTCTCTAACCCCCAAAGAGTAAAACCATATTTTTGATTACCATTCAGAGCAGTTTAACCTACCCTCCACCTTCTCCTTGCTCATTGCCCCTCACCCACCAAGTTCTTCTTAATGAAATCTGGGTTTTATTTTTATTTATTTTAAAAAATATTTATTTATTTACTTGGCTGCACCAGATCTTAGTTGCAGCACGTGGGATCTTTGCTGTGGCATGGGGGATCTTTAGTTGTGGCATGCGGGATCTTTAGTTGCGGCATGAGGGCTCTTAGTTGGGGCATGCTGGATCTAGCTCCCTGACCAGGGATCCAAACTGCGCCCTCTGCATTGGGAGTGCAGAGTCTTTAAGGGAAGACTTAAAGACTTCCCTTAAACGGAAGTCCCGAAATCTGGGTTTTAAAATTTAGATTATAAAAATTTAAAAAATACTGCATCTTTCAAGAATTTTTTGCTATTGCTTTAGTTTTTATTTTTAAACTATTCCTAGATGCTTAAATCTATCTTGGTTTCAGTCATTTTTGGAGCTCTGGAACATGCCTATGTTATTACTCCCTCATTTTTACCTCCTTCTAGGCTGCTTCTTTGGTCAATTGAAATTTGTTTTCAAATGTATATTTTTTAAAAGGTTTTAAAAACATGAGTGGGTATACTTTCTAAAATACCTGAATTTGTTTTATTGCTTTCACAAGTGTGAGACAACGTGGCTGTATGGTTGAGAAATGTTGCCTGCCATATCAGTAAACAAAGGATGCTGTGGCCATCAAGCCAGAGGCCACCGCAGCCACGCCCAACTGTGCACCCCGAAGGGATTCAGGCCAGCAGGATACTGGCCCTAGATAGCTAAGGTGCATATCAAAGGAATAATTTCAATGAGCCCAGACTCTTGCATCTTCCCATACAGAGAAGAGCACTAAATTAATTGAGAGGTCTGGTTTTCTTTAATTAACAGCAATCTTTCGATGTTCCAACTACCTGGTTTCTGTTGCAAAGCTTGTATATACCCTGGCTTCTCTCTTACCTCTTCTGGAGCAGCCCCTCAGAGCGATCTGAGAGCCTGTCTTCCAGGCTTAAGTCCTCAGCAAGTCCACCGAATAAAACATAATTCTCAACTTTTAGGTTGTGCAATTTTTTTCAGTCGACAAAGCCTTCAGCAGTTCTTGAAGGAGATTAAATGGGAGGACATTGCTTCAAAGAAGGAATTGCCTCTGCAATGGAAAAGAAGCCTCAGACCCCAGTCCAAAAGTACAAGTCAAGCATTCACCAGTTTATCAGACGTGGATGGCATTAAGTGGTTCTGGAAGGTGTACCTCTTCTGGAGCAGCCCCTCAGAGCGATCTGAGAGCCTGTCTTCCAGGCTTAAGTCCTCAGCAAGTCCACCGAATAAAACATAATTCTCAACTTTCAGGTTGTGTTTTTTTTTTTTCAGTCAACAGCTGTGTATAAAATTCTTGGGTCAAAATAAGTTTCCCCTCAGCTGTAGCAGAGTGGGGACAAGGTGCTGCTAAGAGCAGGCCCCAGACACCTCCACAGACTTGCACACTTGATGGTTGCTCCTCAGCGTGGCCTGGTCCTTGGACAGGCCTCACAGGTGGCCAGGAGGCTGGTGGCCACCTTTTTTTGCCTTTCCCCTGGCAAACACCTCCCCACTGGGCCTTGTCCTTGAAGCTCGGGCACTGAAGGTGAGGAGTGAGCAGAGAGAGTTTGCGGAGGGCTGGGCCCCTGATTAAGGTCATCTGGGATGGGGGGTGGGGCGACTGGAGAGGGCGTGGCCCTGGTAGAGTTCCTGCGCCCCGCGTCACGAGGGCCGGGTGGGCAGCTGACTCCTTAATGTCCTCCGTGTGCTTCACAAAGAAGCTGTGGACGACCTGTGTGTTGGTGACGGTCTGCAGCAGCGTCTTCTGCGGAAGGCTGAGGCCGTACACCCAGCCGGGCTCCGCCACTGGGCGTCCCCAGCGCCCCAGGCCGCAGCGCTGCCCCCAGAACTCCTGCGGGCGGAAGCGGCCATGCGTGCTGAGGCTACGCAGGTTATCCCGCCGCGGCTACGCAGGTTATCCCGCCGCGGCTATGCAGGTCATCCCGCCGCTGGCGCTCTGCGATGTAGTCCAGGCCCAGTTCCGCGCCGGCCTCGCTGCTGTGTCTCCGGGCCTGGCCTCCTGAGCCGCCCACACGAAGTCCTCAAGTGCCGCTGGTGCAGCAGGTGGGCCACGTGCGGCCCCTGTGGCTCACGAGCCCCTCGGGCCTGTGTCCGGCCGGCATGACGAACACGCGTAGCAGCGCCGGGGGCTCCAGGCCCGGCCCAAGCGGTGAGCATTTTGTACTAAATACCGGATGGTTTTGGTTGTGCATTATTTCATAACCTAGTTATATCACATAGAGATAAATGATCTGCTTTGAAAGGTTTTTCACAAATGAGGGTTTAAAAGAAAATATGGTTTAAAAAAACATAAAGGGGTCATACACTCTGAGCAAAATAACTAATATAGCATAATATTTAAGGGTCATTGTCATTGGTTGTTTTGTAATTTATTCTGTAGAAAGAGGGCAGAGAACCTAGGAATTACTAGTGTTTCTCAGCAGAGCATATGGTTGCTACTCCCAGTTAGTACTGAGGTAAACTTGGGTTTCTTTTCTAGAGAACATTAAGTAGGTGTTTTTTTTTACCCCCTCAACAAGTATGACTTTTATTTAAAGTTTTTATCAATTTTGGATTCTGTAGTAAATATTGAATACATCTGGTTTTGTAGTAGATGACTCATAGTTGTTGTTTCAGGAAAATCTGTATTTTTAATTGTATTTGGTCTGAATAAATGAGTTTTGTAATAAGTGCTTATGGTCAGAAATGGATTAAATGAACTCTGGAAAAAACAAACAAAGAAACCAACCCCCAAAACCCCTCAAAACAAACAAAAAATGAGTTTCCCCTTAAATCTTTTAAAAGATTTTTTTCCCCTGTCCTTTGGCCTTGAATGTTGCAGTACATTTTATTTTAATCCAGGGCAGGATAAAATAGGGGGCAGTATGGTATAGTGGTTCAGAGGACTCACTTTAGTACCTCACAGACAGGGGTTTCAGGCTTCTATCTGCCACTTACCTGCTTACCACTTACCAGTCATAAGATTTTGGGAAGGTTAAGCCTCAGTTTTCCCACTAGCATGAGGAAGGAACGCAATTGTGGTATTTAACCTCACAGAGTTATTGTAAACATTCAGAGAGTTAATTTGTATACAGTATTTGGCCCAGTACCTGTTATGTTACTCAATTATTATTTATTTGATTTCCCCTTCTGTCTGTTGGGACTTTTTTCTGGAGATGTCAGTTGTCTGAATTTCAGTCTTTCCTTTTCTTTTTCCTTTGTGGTCATCATCTTACCTCTTATTGTTTTCTTACAAGTTTATTCTCATTTTTTCTTTTATCAAACCTCCCTTTTCTCTCAGCCTAGATTTTAATTCTGCTAATGTGTTTCCAAAACTTCTTAAAGTCATGAAATATAATATACATACAGAAAAATGTATATATCCTAAATGTACACATTGAGGAATTCTAAGAGAATAAACCATGTGTATCAGTTAAGGTTAAGAAACAGAATATGGCAGCATCCCAGAGGCTCCCCACATGCCTCATCCCACGGACAAACTCTTTGTTCCTCTCAAAGGTAACAGTCTTCTGACTTTGATGATAATCACTGCCTCGTTTTTTCTTTTTTAATCATTTGACAACCTAAGTATGCATCCCTAACTATTCCAGTTTAGCTTTTAAACTTTATGTATAAGAAAACAGACAGGGCTTCCCTGGTGGCACAGTGGTTGAGAATCCGCCTGCCGATGCAGGGGACGCGGGTTCGTGCCCTGGTCCGGGAAGATCCCACATGCCGCGGAACGTCTGGGCCCGTGAGCCATGGCCGCTGAGCCTGCGTGTCCGGAGCCTATGCTCCGCAACGGGAGAGGCCACAACAGTGAGAGGCCCGTGCATCACCAAAAAAAAAAAGAAAACAGACAATATGAATTTTTTGTCTGGCTTCTTCCACAAGTCAATTGTATTTATGGCTCTTTTTAAAATTTTTTTGTTGTGGTATGCGGGCCTCTCACTGCTGCGGCCTCTGCTGTTGGGGAGCACAGGCTCCGGACGCGCAAGCCCAGCGGCCATGGCTACTGGGCCCAGCCGCTCCGCGGCATGTGGGATCCTCCCGGACCGGGGCACGAACCCGCGTCCCCTGCATCGGCAGGCGGACTCTCAACCACTGCGCCACCAGGGAAGCCCTATGGCTCTTTTTTGTGTTGTGCTTAGTAGCTGTATGCTGCTCATTTTCATTTCCGTATGGTATCTCGTTGTGTACATCACCATGCTACCCGTCTAGAGATGGACAGTTGGGTTGTCTATGGTTTTTGGCTACTAAAAAATGCTGCTATAAACATTCTTTAAAAAATTTAAAAAATACAAATTATATGTATTTAAGATATACAACATGATGATTTGATGTACATATACATAGTGAAATGATTACCACAGTCAAGCTAATTAACATAACTTCTCCTCATATAATTTAATTTTTTTGTGATTAGAGCACCTGAAATCTATTCTTAGCAAATTTCCAGTATCCAATACAGTATTATTAATTTGAAATTTGTATGCTGCTGCACCCTGTGATATTTCTTAGGGTAAATATCCACAGGAGGGTTTGTTGGCTAATAGAGCATACATATAATCAAGTCTACTACATATTGTCAGAACATTCATCAAACAATGCTGTGTGCTATAGTGCTTTTAATTTCTTTAAAAACATTCATTTTACTCTCTCATTTCACCCTGCTCCTTGTCCAACTTCTCTTTGTTAGATCCTGTGTCTTTTTTTTAAAAAAAAAAAATTATTTATTTATTTATTTATGGCTGCGTTGGGTCTTCGTTGCTACGCGAGGGCTTTCTCTAGTTGTGGTGAGCGGGGGCTACTCTTCATTGCGGTGCGCGGGCTTCTCATTGCGGTGGCTTCTCTTGCTGTGGAGCAGAGGCTCTAGGCGTGCAGGCTTCAGTAGTTGTGGCTCGCCGGCTCGAGCAGGCTCAGTAGTTGTGGTGTACGGGCTTAGTTGCTCCACGGCATGTGGGATCTTCCCGGACCAGGGCTCGAACCCGTGTTCCCTGCATTGGCAGGCGGATTCTTAACCACTGTGGCACCAGGGAAGTCCCCTGTGTCTTTTTATATTGTTTTTGAAGACTAATCAGAGTTTGGAAATTTTCTTCTGGAATATAAAAAGAGTTATTTTCAGATGTTAACTCTTTTTTCCTGGTCTCTGATTTGTTGTTTTCTTTATCCTGTATTTTTTCCCTATAGACTCGTGTTGGTTTTTTCTTCTTTTGTTTCCTTGAACAAGGTGAGATGAGTCCAGACTCCATATTTGTCATCAGACAGGGTGAGTAGACATTTTCTTACCCCCCTCACCCATAACTTCCACAAACTGTAATGATGTGGTTCAAAGATGTTTTGGTATGATCTGTTTTTCACAGGACATGTGAAGGGCAGGTTGATGCTTTGCACTTTCAACCCAGTTTCCCATTTCTAATTAGGCATTTGTTCAACTGACATACTGTCTATCTCTGATGCTTGATTCTGTGATATGTGAACCAATATAATGCACAAAGGCTACAATCCCTAGCATTCAGTGTTCATAGTGAGGACACAGATGTCACCAGTCCCTCCCTGCATCCCCTGCCACCTCTGTACACATACTTATTGTCCCACTACTTTCTGGTATTTGCAGTCTCTGCCTGATGTAGAGATTTGGAGGAGTGAGGTAGGGAAGGGGAGTCTAGTGTGCTATTGTGTTTGACACGTAGAAAAGCACCCAAGGAGCACAGAGAGCAGCTGCCTTTGTCTCTGGTTGCTCCATTCTTTTGGACTCTGAGTCAGGGGACTGAAAGTGGGGGAACAGAAATACCTTTTATGAATTTTAAACCAAGGTACAAACCCTGGTCTGGGGGTTAGTGGTTGGCAGGAGCCTGAGGGCACCCTCTGGGCAGCTGGTAATAATCTTTTAATCTGGGTGCTGATTACACAGATAAGTTTGGTTTGTGAAAATTCAATGAGCTACACACCTGTGATGCATGAACTTTTCTATATTTTACTTCAATAAAAAGTTCTTTTTTAAAGGTTAAAAATAATTTTTGTTTGTGTATTTTTTTCCCTAAGTGGCTTCTTTTTCATGAGGCAAACCAGAGTATGTGGTGTGATGAACAACAATTAGGTTTTTCTCAGTGTATTTTCAAATGCCTTGGGCTTTGTGTTGATTCCACTAAGATTGTGGCATGAGGTTATTGATCATTTAGTTGTGTGTGTGGTGTTAGTCTTATATTTTCATGGATTATTTACTGTGAACACAGGAGCATCTTTATGGGAGGATGTTAACCACATTCCACTTTGACCTGGAAATTATAACACATTACATTTAATTATCAAAGTAGAGAAACATGAGGGCAAGGGGTGTGTGTGTGTGTGTGTGTGTGTGTGTGTGTGTGTGTGTGTGTGTGTGTATATATGTGTGTATGTATATATATATATATATATATACACAATTTTTTCTTTTTAAGAATTTTTTTTGATGTGGACCATTTTTAAAGTCTTTATTGGAACTCCCCTGATGGCGCAGTGGTTAAGGATCAGCCTGCCAATGCAGGGGACACGGGTTTGAGCCCTGGTCCGGGAAGATCCCACATGCCGCGGAGCAACTAAGCCTGTCGGCCACAACTACTGAGCTCCTGCGCCTAGAGCCTGTGCTCCACAAGAAGTGAAGTGATAAGAAACTGTCTTTCAAGAAGGAGTTGCTGGAATTTTGTAAGCATTTTAGGAGTTGGGATGGATTTTAGGGAAGAAAGGGCAGTGTCAGTCTAGTAGTATCATGCTTAGGAAGCTGAAACTTCAGTGTATAGAATATGGAAGAAGTATAGTGTATAGTGTATGGAAAAAGCTTAAAATCCCATGGAAAATCAGTGGTGAAGCTGGGGCATGGTTATACCCCACTGGCTACAAGTGTCTGTGAGGACAGTATGATGGAGTGGAAACAGCACGGGCATTGTAAGCTTAAAGATTTGTGCATTTGACCCTTGAACAACATGGGTTTGAACTGCATGAGTCCATTTATATGTGGATTTTTTTTCTGTAGTGAATACTATGGTAATAGTGATGCAGAACCAGGCATATGGAAGAACCAGGAATACAGAGGAACCATATATACAGAGGGCTAGCTATAAATTGTACACAGATTTTTCAGCTGCACAGAGGGTTGGTGACCCTAACCCCTGAGTTGTATTTGGGTCAATTGCACTTGAATCCAAGTTTTTACTCTTTATAATTGCTTGACCTTGACCAAATTAATTTACTTGTCAGAGCATCAGTTTTCTCATCAATAAAAAAATGCAAGAAAATAATACTACCTCATTGGGTTGTTGCTGAGAGAGTGAAATGTGAATGTGAAAACAACTTGGTATAGTGTCTGGGACATAGAAGATTATCAGTAAATGTTATATTCTCTTTTTTCATGCATTCTCCTTTTTCTCAATCCACTCTTTATGAGTTTTTAAGAAATTTATTTTATTGAAGTATAATTGATTTACAATGTTGTGTTAATTTCTGCTGTAAGCAAAGTGATTTAGTGATATGTATATGTATATATGTATGTGTATACACACATATATACATTCTTTTTCATATTATTTTCCACTATGGTTTATCACAGGATATTGAATACAGTTCCCTGTGCTATACAGTAGGACCTTGTTGTTTACCCATTCTATACATAATAGTTTGCATCTGCTAATCCCAAACTCCCAGTCCATCCTCTTTATGCATTTTTAATGTCACATTTGTTGCCATGGCAATTTTGTAGCGAAAGCAATACAAAAATCAAGAATTTCATTCATTCATTAATTTATTCAGTCAACATATTTTTTCCAAGTACCTTTCCCCAGTTATCTTTTATTGTATAGTAAGTCCCCAAACTTGGTGGCTTAAAACAATAAAGCTTTATTTTCTTATAGTTCTGCAATATGGGCTCAGCTGGAGAGTTCTTCTGCTGACCTTGCTGATGGTCAGTCCGGTGGCTCATTCAACTTGTGGGTCAGGTCGCGGCTGGATTAAACTGGGACACTGGGTTGACGGGGCTTCTCTCCAGCAGAGTTGCCCGATTTCCCACGGGCTCCCATGGGCTCAAAAGCAGAAGTTCCAGGTCTTCTCAAGGCTTAGACTGGGAACTGGCTCAGTGTCATTGCTACTGCATTCTATGATTAAAGCTAGTCACACGGTGTACCCTAATTACGTGGAGGGAAGCACATGAGTGTGTTTATATCGGGAGTTTTGGGTCACTGGGAGCCTCTGATATAATAGACTGTAACAGTGACTACTGCTGTGGTAGATATTCCCAAAGGGGTGGGGATATAAGGAAGTGAAACTGATGTTGAAAGGTTACATTCTAGTTGGAGATATGGTGAATATACAGGTATTGTTAAATAACACTGAATTAAAGCCATGATGCCTTATACATAGCATCTGGTGTCAGAATCCCTCTTTTCTTTTTGGGATCCTCCCTTCCCCCTTCTCAGTGCATGAATTTTGGGTAGAACTGATCTTGATCCCTGTTCCAGAGGTGAGCATGTAACTCAGAGCTGGGCCTCCTACCAACAGCCCTAGGACTTCTGCTATGATTTTGGGAAAGAGGGTTCTTTTCTTCTGGGATTTCCAACCGTTAGGATTATATAAGCCACCTTGTAGGGAGAGCTTGCTTTAGAGAGAAAACGCACGGAGGGAAGGCAGAGCCAAAGATATGGAGAAAGAGGCAGAGAGTCCCATGACACTGATTGAACCTCTGGACACAGCTAGCTGGGCCTTAATTCCTTTTATTTTCTGCCATGGGAACCAGTGCAGTTCATTTATTGGATTTCTTGCCAATGAAAGAGAAGACAATGTGGGCTTGAGTGCCAAGATGAGTTTTGTAAACAGAAAGAAGCAGGAAATCAGAGATCAAGGTCAGAGGGAGCTGATGCAACCGGGAAGTCGCTGTTGAAAAGGTGAACTTCACTGGGCTGGGAAGAGGGGGGAAATAAGGGCAGAGGAGAAGTGTGTAGAAAGAAAAATTTCTATTATTGAAATGCAAACAATAAAATGTGATAAAGAGTAGGTTAAAGCAAACTCACCAAGTCAAGTCTGGCAAAAGTGGAAGTTAAGTAGACTTCTTATCCCAGATCTTCATGCCTTCAAACAGTTCTTTTTCTTAGTAAAGGCAGAGTAAATTTCTCTTAGAACAGTATTTGGAAAGAAAAATGAAATGCAAAGGGAAAGAGACAGTAGTTATTAACTAATTCTTCCAAACAGTAGTTTGGATGATAACAACAACAACAAAAATGCTTTGCATTCATTTGGTTTGAACAGGGCACCTCTTCCATTTTTAGTCCAGTGAGTCTCACAGAGACAATAACATCAGATAAAATAATGTCAGATCTGGCCTTTAGCATTTGAAAGGGGAATTTGACCTTTAAGTTTTAAAGGAAATGAGAAAGGGATTACATATTTAAAAATCTGTTTCTGTCTCTTAAAAGCAATTCAATTTAGGTCAGGAGCCAACAGTCTCCCTTTCCTTCTAATTGTTTTGTCTTGGCTCCTGGTATCCTGTTCTTGTTTCTCCTGTGAATAGTTCGTTAGTGTTGGGCAGATGTCCCCACTGGGTGTACCATGTTAATGGGGGAACAATAGAGGCAGTATTGTCATCCAAGAGAAGTTAATACTGGATCCAAAATAGAATGATAAACGAGAACATGTGCCTCTTACACGTCTTTTAGTAGCAAACCCTCAGCTGGGGTTTGTTTTCTATTTGACCTTTTTGATAAACCTGCTATTAGGGAGCATGGACGAAAATATTCAGTCCCATTCAATTGCTAAGGTGCTGAGGCTGTCCCCTTCTACCCAGGCCATTTTACGTTTAACATTTAAAAAGAGATCAAGTAGAAATATTTTAAAAAATCATGCAGATGTATATTTGAATATAATTAATATTAAAATCAAGACTAAACCACTAAACCAATCAGTTATAATTCTGAGGATACATGATAAAAAGATAACTCATTGAAAAGTACAAAAGACTAATTAAAATTTTAATTTTTGACTAGGTAATGAATTCACAAGTTTCAAACATCAAAAAATATAGAGGTTTATCTCTGTCCCCCTTCTACTCAGTGGCTATTCCTCACAGGTAAACACTGTTAAAATTTCTTATTTAACCCTTCCAGATAATTTTTATGCACATAGAAGCCAATCTGATATATTTTCTTTATTTTCCTTTCTTTTGTGAACAATTGGCTGCATACTTTACACATTTCCTGCATCTTCATTTTGCTTTTTCACTTAATAATACATGTTGGAGATGAGAAGACTGATGATTTTAAAAGAGCATTAGATGTGGACTCTGGAGATTTGTGTACAAAGCTTATCACTATATCTGTAGCATAATGTTGCTTCCTTTTAGAAAGAGACATAGAAAAAAGCAAGTGCTGGGTAACTACTTGGATGATAATCTTCAGCCACAGCTACTCAGTTTTCTTTATGGCAGCCTTCTTTACTTTTTACACATGTAAGTCATATTTCTTGTAAAAAATAGGAAATAGAAATAAGCAAAAGAAAGAAATCATTCATAATTTTTGCCTCTCAAAAATATCCATTTTCGTCTTGGTGTTTATTGAGAATCTTTCCTTCCTCCCTCTATCTCCTTGTAGTTTTCTCCCTCTTTTTCTGTGTACACATATACACTTATTCACAGATACATGCAAACATACATATTTTTAAAAGATCCCGTTATACATATAGTTCTGCAACATGATTTTCTCACTTAATTCAATGAAAATTGATTTAAGTGTATACAATAGGTGTATACAATAGCTTTATTATTTTTTAAATTCACTCTTTTTAAAAAAAATAAATTTATTTTATTTTTGGCTGCGTTGGGTCTATTTTTGGTTGCAGTGTGTGGGCATCTCATTGCAGTGGCTTCTCTTGTGGAGCATGGGCTCTAGGCACGTGGGCTTCAGTAGTTGTGGCACACAAGCTCAGTAGTTGTGACTCGCGGGCTCTAGAGCACAGGCTCAGTAGTTGTGGCGCACGGGCTCCGCGGCATGTGGGATCTTCCTGGACCAGGGCTCGAACCCATGTCCCCTGCATTGGCAGGCAGATTCTTAACCACTGCGCCACCAGGGAAGCCCTATACAATAGCTTTAAATCACAGCCAATTATTCTACTGCATGGATAATCCATAAATTATTTTACCAATCTCCTTTGGTTGAACATTTCAGCAACTTCAAGTATTTACTGTCATAAACAACTTCACATTCTGCAACATTCTTAAGTGCTTAATGTCTTATTGACAGGAGATTTTCAGATACTTTGCCAAAAGGCATTTATTTCCCCTTTATTCTGTTTTTTTCTCCCCTTTCCTTCCCTTCCTTTCCCTCCCCTTCCTTCCCCTCCCCTTCCTTCCCCTCCCGTCCCCTCCCCAGCTCCCCTGTGTCTTTCTTTTTTTAGAAATACTTCCATTACTAATGTATTTCATTCTTTCCTAGTAAGATAAGGAGCCTGAATCAGGGTGGGCACCTGGCAAGGAGGCTAAGAGGAGGCTTAACAGCTGGTGGTGAAGAGGAAGAGAGGTTTCTGCCTCTGTAAACTCCCCATGGTCATTAAGGCAGCGTACAGCCCTGCCTTTACACATGCCTCCCAAGCTGATGTATGTCATCCTTCTCTGATGGATGCCTCTTTTCTCTTTCAGAGTTTGTCTTGACATAGTATTTTAATGAGAGCTCACTGGTATAAAAATGCAGCCCATGTGGCCTAAATGTTTAGCATCCCAAGTTGGTTATTTAGAAAGACAAGATTTATTTGGAGACATAAGTTCTGATATGTTTATTCGAAACAAGAAGCCTCACTATCTTATGGTACTATTAGGCATTTCACCGGAGTAGAGTCCGTAGGCTGCAAGAGTTGGGAGTTAAGAGTAGGGTGCTGGAAATTAAAATAAGGGCCACTTACCTGAGCCTGCTGGAGAAGAAAAATACATTTGAATAGGGTGAGAGCATCCATAATTGTATTATGTCTTAATTTGCATCTCATCTTCCAGACAGGTCATGCTGGGTAGCGGAAACAATTAGCATTTCATAATGTAGTAATCCTGTATTCTAGAAAAACAACCCATATGTGAAAGCCAAATTAATTCACAGAATGATGACACTGAACTCACCGGCGCCATCTTTTGTTCAGTCCATGCGTGGTTTGTACTTTCTGAGGCAGGGGAAGCAGAGGAAATTTTGGAGATCAGGGCTTGTCTCCTTTGAGGAAAATACACACTGTTGTAGTAATTTTCCTCCTGCTCTTTCAGTGTGGTGTTGTGTATTTGTGTGTGTGCTCATCTGAGATTCTGGGCTCAATTCTCCATTCTTTCACAATTAATTCACAGTTTCTGTGAGCACTACATCACAGAGGCATGAGCCTTTGTTACTGACAATGAGAGACTAGGGTGTGTTTAGGGCTCAATTCTCCATTCTTTCACAATTAATTCACAGTTTCTGTGAGCACTACATCACAGAGGCATGAGCCTTTGTTACTGACAATGAGAGACTAGGGTGTGTTTATTTATCTCTGTGATAACTGACTCATCTTCATCTCCCAAATCACCTGGCCTTAAGGTTCGAAAATTGGGATGTTATTTTCAAGCTGTAGGTTGTTGAAGTAAATAATGTTTCTCACTTCACATGCAACTAATTGATGTCTTTCTTGGTAAGTGGTTCAAATTCCTCCATATTTCTTTAAAAAAAAAGTACTAGGTATATGAGTAAGAATCATTGATACTCAAGACCCCATCTTTCTAACCATTTTAATGTAGCATAACATTTCCTAAACTGCATCTGAGCACAAGAATTTTCTGGAGTCTAATTTTAAAGGTTTTCAGGTCTTCTGGCTAGATAGCCTGTGTTTGCCCCTCTGGACCTGCTTTCAACTCTTCTCCATTCTGCTCCACGTCCCAGCAGTGTGACCTCTAGAAGCACTTCAGTGTGCTCCTCTGATTTTTGACTTCTGGTTTGGTTCAGCCTTGGCAGGAGGTTGGAGGGAAAGAAGTTGGGGTGTTCACCTCCCCAGCTCTTTCCCTGCAGGCCACAGTGTTATAAATCATGATGAAACAACCAAATGCCTACTTTAGATTAGGACCTACTCACCCCTAGATCCCAAAGATAAAGAAAAATCAGAGCCTTTTTGTTGTTTCTTTTAATGTTTTTGTTGTTAATTACTATGGAGAGTGACAAAAGTAAATGACATTATGAAAGTTTAAGAAATCTTATCTAGGTCTTATAATTATTGTCTCTGGGCTATAGTTTCTGACTCCTTTTTTAAGTCATAACAAAGTCTTTGTGTTTACTTCATATTGAAAAAAATTATGAAGAATAATAATTCATTTCAAAGATGGCTTCTATATATTTAACCCCAGTAATGGTACCACTCAGAATGTATAGCCCTTGGCCCAGCCAACATGGAAAATATGAATGGACATACATGGTATGGTTGGAATATTCAGTCTGGTCTTTTAACCACTAGTTTGAGGCTCCATAAAATCGATTCAGTGGAGACAGATACTGATCATGAAGACAGCTAATGCAAAGAGGTCACCTCTGCCCATTTCACCTCATTTTCCCAGCAGCTCCTCAAGGTCAGCTAACATGTCTACTTCATTCTGTAGATCTTCATTAGGCCTAGGACAGGGCTGTCCACAAAGGGAGCCCTTCCAGGTGCCCTTGAAAGAAGAGAAGATATTAAAGCTTTCAGTGAGTTATTTTGACTAAAAGTAAACATGGCATCTTGAAATAGTGAATAGATAAATCTGACTGAGAAAAACATGCATGTGAGAAAGTGGGAGAGATGAGATTGCACTTGTGGGTTGGGAACAGCCTGAGGAAGGCCTGGAAAACCAGGTCAGAGAGCTGGAACTCCATAGAAAATGAAAAGGCATTAAAGGGAATTTCAGATGTATTTCTCTTCCTTATGCTGGAAGGAAGCTACAGGGAGCTTGAGAGGGAAGAGAGACAATATAGGAAAACTATCTTTTCTCAATTCTCATCTGTCTCATGTAAATTCTGTAAGGGCAGGGAACATATGTTTTGTTTCCTGCTGCATCCCCAGAGCCCATCGCAGTGCCTGCATAAGGTGGGTCTTCTGGAAATGCCTATCTTCCCTTCTCCTTTTCCGTTGTTTTTAGAAAACTATAGTAGGAAGAGCTAAACTATGAATGTATTTTTGATTTTATCCAAAATCAGGTGGCATTCTTTATTTTTCCACCGGGATGCTCATAATCTTGATAGCATCTTCATCTGGTTATTATATTTTTCTTTTTTATTTACCCTTAAGGGAATGCATTTGAGGTAGTTTTGAATTTAATTTTATATTTAAGTTTGATATTAAATATTGTACTCATAATGCTATTTTGTGGCATAATGTAAAAGCTCATTTTAAAAAAGGAAATAAATTTACTTTGCTTAAAGCTTAAGATATCACATTTTTGTATTAATACATTTTGTGTATATATATATATATAAATGTCTTGAGGTAGACTCCCAGGGGTTATTTCTGAAGTAAAACCCTTAGGGACATTTTGTGTGTTAAAAAATATAATTACAGTGCTAAACTATAAGCAAATGTTTTCTTTTCCAGTCTAACCAAGTATGGACCTCAACTTATATTTTTCATTTTATTTCAAAATGTATTAGTTCAGTAAAAAACTAATAAAAGAATTAAGATACACAAAAACAGATTTTTTATTGTTACTAAAGCATCGTAAGGCCAAAAATGACATGTATCTTAGTGATGATAATTTATCTATTCAAGCATTTTAGTCAGAGAGTATTAGTTTCTGAAGAAGAACTTCAAAATTATATAAAGTTTAATTCATCTTAAAAACCATATTGAGAGCACTGTTTTTACCTGTCATTTGCACTTTACTTGCCTGTCACTTAACACTATTAACCCTGCTGAGGCATGTATGCAAAAATCCATTTTCCGTATGACCATCTGGTACTATCACACTGACAATCACTTACCTGGTTACTACCATACTATGTGGTTGACACTTTTTTTCTTGAAAATTAGCTTGATGGGTTAATTTTCAAGGGTTAGTAATAACTTGGGCTGAATTACAAGTTACCACTAAAATAATAAGTCCTTATATGATGGAATCTCTTTTTCTTGCTGCAGAGTCTCTCTTTAATGGTTATCTTCTGCCTAGAATGACTGTCCCCTTCTTTGTCTAGTTCAGTCCTGCTTTTCTATGTTGCCTGACACCCAGCAGGCATCAAAATATTTGTTCATCGAATGAGTACATTCAATAATTAGTGAGAGAGGAGGTTTTTAAGACTGAGGACAGCAACAAAAAATAAATTGGTATAAGTGTGTCCACTAATATTACACACCAGTTATATTCAGATAGGATAAAGTTGTCTGGAGGCTAAAGGGAGCTGGCATTGTTTATTTTCTCCAGGCTAAGGAAGATAGAATCCAGTAACTGCCAGGGACATGGTGGGGGGAAAAAAAACAGAGTAGAAGAGATATTGTGAAAGGATCAAAAGGATGTTTCTTTTACCTCTTCTTCCTGCTTCTGCTTTTTGTGCTGACCACTGAAACTGGGCCCATGCATGGGATCTTGATAGAGGTGTCTGAGATGTTGTCTCATAGCCTAGTGCGAGTTTGTTGTTATTGATTTTGTAAATTTGCTTAATCAGATATCATTTATTCTGTAGTATATTTGCATAGGTGGTTGTTGAGAAATAATAAATGATTTATCTTTTGTTTTAAAATGATCTGGATTCAGTATCTTATTTTTATATGAATTCTGATCGTATATTGTGGAGGTCTTCAGGCTTGTCACTGCAAATAACAGCAGTAATCTGGGACTGCATAAAATATTCTTAGTGAGGATCTTAATATTAAACACAAAAATCTTAAAAAGAAGATAAATGACCCTTAGGATATTAGAAGAGACCCTCAGGTCCCCAGTGGGTGAGACATAACATGGAATCTGCTGTTTGGCTCTACACATAGTAGTTGCTTAAGAAATGGCACTGTTTTTGTATTTCCAAGGGCTGAATTTTGGGCTATATAATTACAGCCTCAAAAATAATGTGGTGAATATTTGTAGATTTTTAAAAGAATGTTAACATTTCTATTTTTTATTTAAGGGAAGGAAATAAAAACAAACCCTATTACTTATGTTTATTCTCCCCCAAAGCTAGGTTACTCTTTGGTTACACTGGACACTTTGGGGCTATTTGTTAAATTACTACTTGGGCTCTTGGTTGGCAGAACGGCAGAGGGCTGTAGTGCATCATTTTGAAAGAAACCAGAGCAACTCTTGACCTTGGGTTGTCCACAATTGTTTACTCTGTTTTTACTTGGCCACTGATGTCATTAGAAGCACATACTATCTTTTGAGTAAAAAGACAGTAATACTCACCTTGTTATATATTAATTTGTCCAGAAGGTGTTAATTTATATTATAACCCAGATATTGAAAGAAGAGGATAAATAAAATAAAAGTAGAAATAAAAGTAGTGTTTGAAATAAAATTTCTTAAATTCACTGATCCAGTTTGTCATTCTTATTTGAAATGATAAAAAGATACCTTAGGGAAGAATGCAGATTCTGACTAATGATTAAATCTGAAGGCATCATGGGACAAGGGAGTTTGAAACTCATATCATTTTATTATTGTCAATAGTAGTCACACAGACCGACAGGAACACCTAATAGATACCTCCTTCAATGAATTTATGAGCTAATCTGAATTAATCTTTATAAAATCCTGTGAGCCATCTCTACCTGGACACTACACCAAGCAATCCATGAGAGGCCACATGGCTTTATCATAATTAGAAAAGAGAGTTGGAGCCTGATGTATTCTATGCAATCATAAAAAAAGCTTCAATTCACTCTGCTGTGATTAAAACTCCAAGATATACAGAGAAAGAACAAAAAGCTCTATATTAGAATTCTCTGGCATGTTTAAGAATGAATTGAGTAGCTCAGACCTAAAGCTATCATAGAGAACAGTGATTAGTCAAAACACAAATGTGAACAGGCCCCAGGCTGTTGTTAAAAAGAATAGGATAGTACCAACCCTGTGCTGAGGGGGTATGGGCACCTTGACTAAATTATGAGGCAGGCAAAATGTGAGACTCAGTTTCCTTGTCTCCAGAATAAGGCTTTTGGATTTAGATGATCCGATAAGTATCTTTTAGGTTTAAAATGTCATGAGGCTATAATTCTGAAATTTAGGGATTCTCTGTTTTCTTGGGCTCTAAGCTGTCTTTGGGGCCCTCCTTCATCTATGAGAGGTCAGCCTTTTCTCCCCATCTCACACCTCACTAAGGGGCTTCACCCAGATCTGTCTCTCACCCAGCTCTGGATGTTTTTATCTCCTTTGTACTCTCTCCTCTCATGGATTCTTCTTCAGGACCTCCTAGGCCAGCAACCTAATTTGTTCAAATGATGATTTTAATATGTTACCTCTTGGGCTTCCCTCGTGGCACAGTGGTTGAGAGTCCGCCTGCTGATGCCGGGGACACGTGGTCGTGCCCCGGTCCAGGCTGATGCAGGGGACACGTGTTCGTGCCCCGGTCCAGGAAGATCCCATATGCTGTGGAGCGGCTAGGCCCGTGAGCCATGGCCGCTGAGCCTGCGCGTCCGGAGCCTGTGCTCTGCAATGGGAGAGGCCACAACAGTGAGAGGCCCGCGTACCGCAAAAAAAAAAAAAAAAAAAAAAAATGTTACCTCTTCCATAAGATATCTGCACTTACAGAGGGATATATGCATAGTTCCCTTTCTTATTTCCTTTAGCCCTTTCAGCATTAAAATTAGACAGTGAGGTTGAATCCTGTAGTCCCAGGGAAGGAAGGATACAAAAAAGCACAGACAGAAAGAAAGACTTCATTGAGTTTCTGTCAAGATTTTTTTTTTAACATCTTTATTGGAGTATAATTGCTTTACAATGGTGTGTTAGTTTATGCTTTATAACAAAGTGAATCAGTTATACATATGTTCCCATATCTTTTCCCTCTTGCGTCTCCCTCCCTCCCACCCTCCCTATCCCACCCCTCCAGGTGGTCACAAAGCACCAAGCTAATCTCCCTGTGCTATGCGGTTGCTTCCCACTAGCTATCTATTTTACGTTTGGTAGTGTATAGATGTCCATGCCACTCTCTCACTTTGTCACAGCTTACCCTTCCCCCTCCCCACATCCTCAAGTCCATTCTCTAGTAGGTCTGTGTCTTTATTCCCATCTTTATTCCCGTCTTGCCCCTAGGTTCTTCATGACTCTGTCAAGATTTAAAACAACAACAATAACACTAGAGGCAATAGATACAGAATTCCTGGATTTTAATAGTAGGTGCTAGTTTCTGCTTCTGGTAATGGCTTAGGAGCTCCTGTCAGAATAACCCTTCCACATATAACTATAAACACTGCATAAAATGGAAAACACAACCATCTGAAGGCATTAGAGAGCAAACCAAAGTAGGCACATTTGTATGTATTTTATATGGACATTTAGAGTAAGGGAGCAGCACTGGGTGGGTTTCCAATTTCTTATAGATTTTAGCCTGGAGGTAGGTAAGTCCCAACTGGCACACTAGGAAACCAAACCATAGAGAGTAAACCCATAGCCTTACTGAGTATAGGATTTGAGGTGACCATAGCAGCTGAAAAGTAAGGGAGGAATCCAGGAAGAGAGAGAGCCACAGAGAGGGAGCCCCAGATTCTTTGTACAATTGCCCAGATATCTAGATGGGCCCTGAGTGGCACATATGCAGGATGACTCTAAGCTTCCCAGCTAAGGCTAATTAAGAGAGCTGAGCGGAGATTTCAGAGTTTCGAGTTTGAGTTCAGCCTAGGTAACTTTTTGCCAAAACAAACAAAAATAAATCTCTCTGGAGAAACATAACAGAATCCAGAGTCTCTATAATTTATCATTTATCATGTCCAGGTGAATTCAAAATTACTAGACATGAAGAAACAAGAAGATGTGACCCATACAAAACTGACCCAAAGGTAGCTAGATGTTGGATTTAGCAAACAAAGATTTTAAAGTAGTGATTATAACCTTGTAAAGGATATAAAGGAAAATACTTCTATAATCAATAAAGATAGCTCAGCAAATAAATTGAAATTACAGAAAAGAACAAGATATAAATTTTAGAACTGACAAATATAATACCTGAAATAAAAATTCACTGAATAGGCTTAATAGTTGATTAAAAATGACAGAAGTAAAAGTCAATGAACTTTAGGATAGAGCAATAGAAATTATCTAATCTGAAGGACAGAGAGAAAAAGATTGAAAAAAAAATGAGCAGAGACTCAGATCTGTAGGGCAATATTAAGTTAGGTTGAAAATAAATGGATGGAAAAAGATATACCATGTGAACTATAACCATAAGAAAGCTGAGTAAACTGTTTTAATATCAGATAAATTAGGCTTTGAGACAAAGGTTATTATAAGAGATGAAGGGGATTCCATAGTGTTAAAAAGGTTAATACATGAGAAAAATGTAACAGTCATAAATAAGCGTGTACCTAATAGCAGAGCTTCAAAGTACATGAAGCAAAACTGGACAGAATTAAAGGTAATAGGAAACACCAGGCACTTGAGAGTTTTCTAGATCCCCAAAGCTTTTCTTAGTTATTAAAAGTCGGAGCCTGATGGACTAAGAGTACAAATAAAATGAACCTGAAAATAGAGGGGATGCAAAATGTGGACATTTATAGGGAGATGCCCAGAGCATGAAGATTTGTGCCTTATTTCTGAAAGCACTGTGCAGGAAGATGGAAAGCAAAGGATGAAGAAGTGGATAAGCCTGGAGCAGCCTCACTTGGTCTTTATGTTCAGATTTTCTGAGCCTGCAGGGCCACGCAAAAGTGCTGAGAGGGCTGGTAGGCTAAAAGAGGGCCCTGCCTGAATGAGGAAGATTCAGAATGTGCTGCCTTTGAGACTGGATTGGAGTTGAGGCAGGAAATGAACACATTATTTATCACACGCCAGTGCGTGATGCCCTATGACCAGGTGGGGTGAGCTACACCATAGATGCTAGTGGACCAGATGTCTTTCTTCAGCTGCCAAGATTTCTTGTAATCCCCTTGGGAAATTATGTTGTCGTCAGAGGAGAAGGAAGATGGAGGGGAGTGGGAGAATCTTGAATTGATGTAATATTTACCCAGTGAGACAGTTATAAATCAGAAGTGGCAAGACTAAGGGATTAAAAACATTTTTTAATGTTGAAATTGAACAGCTTATAAAAGTGCATAAAATATACATGTACAGATTACCAAATCATCCAGATTAAGAAATAGGACATTTGCTGGTACTTGAGAATCTTTTAGTATGTTCATTCATGGTCACAGCCCCTTCCTTCTTGTTAATGGTAACCGCTATGTTGATGATTGGTTGTTGTTTCTTTTTATTTTTGAATAATTTTACTACCTATCATAAGAGCAATCGTGCCATAATTATTCTTGTACAGTGGCCACAGTTACATGTGCACACATTTCTGTAGGACAGATAACTAGGAGTGGCATTGCTGGATCACAGGATATGAATATCTTTGCCTTTACTGAATACTGTCACACTATTTTCCAAGTGGTTCTACCAGTTTTCACGCCCCGTAGTGTATGCAGGTTTCTGTTGTTTCACATCATTGACAACTTTTTTTTGGTATGTCAGACTTTAGTGTTTTTTTTTTTTGCCAACAATGCTTACAGTATTTTGCAGTCTTCATTCTCAGATGGTGACTTTCCATTTCTCCGAGAAAATAGAATAATCAGAATAGATACGCTACATTCCCATCACTACTTCTACCTGCCTACCTGTGTCAGTGCCCCTGTAGTCTGCCTTTCCTCCCATTATTATGGAGGAACTGTCTGTGCTTTTAGCTGTGGCAATCATCTCACTTATGCCCTAGATCCCATCTTTTATATCTACTCAAGGACATTGCTCCACTATTTCTGTCCTCTTTCTTCTGCACCATTATTTCCCTTTCCGCTACTGGACTGTTTGCATTAGTGTACAGACAGGCAACTGTTTCTCCCAACTTAAAACAACAACAACAAAATCATGGTAGTTAACACCACTGCCAGCAACTGCTCCATTTTTTGTGCTTTCCTTTACAGAACTTCTAAAGAGTTGTTTCTTCTTTCTGTCTCCAATTCCTCACTTCCCATTCTCTCATTTTTTTTTTTTTTTTTGGCGGTATGCGGGCCTCTCACTGTTGTGGCCTCTCCCATTGCAGAGCACAGGCTCCGGATGCGCAGGCTCAGCGGCCATGGCTCACGGGCCTAGCCGCTTCGCGGCATGTAGGATTTTCCCGGACAGGGGCACGAACCCGTGTCCCCTGCATCGGCAGACGGACTCTCAACCACTGCGCCACCAGGGAAGCCCCCCATTCTCTCTTAAACTCAATCAGATCAAGCTTTCTCCCTTACTATTCCGCAGAACTGCTCGTCAGTCACCAGTGACTGCCATACTGCTAACTTCAATGGTCACTTCTCAGTCCTTATCTTACTTGATCAATCAGCAGTATTTGACACCACTCTCTTTCTTTAATTTTCCAGGATACTTCATTATTCTTTCTTGGTCATCTTTGCTGGTTCCTCTTCATCATTCTGATCTCGTAACATTGGATACTCTATACCTCAGTCCCTAGACCTCTCCTTTACATTTTCCCTCTCCATTGATAAACTTATCCAGTCTCATGGTTTTAAGTAGTATAATTAAGCTTGCAGCTCCTAAATTATATTTCCTTTCTGGACCTGTTCAGGGAACTCCAGATTTGTGTATTCAATTGCTTACTTGACAAATTTACTTGGATGTCTAATAAATACCTTAACATGCCTGAAACCAAACTCTTGATTTTTCCTAGGGCTGCTATACATTTGTTTTATGCAGATTAGAAAAAAGACTTATCTTTCTCTAGACAGACGCTCCCTGTGTAGGGTGCACAGCTTTGGCTTCCGTTTTTTTTTTTTTTTCAACTTTCCTTAACTTCCTATAGTCTTCTTTTCAGTTAATAGCAGCTCCATCTTTCTTGTTGTTTTAGTCAAATATTTTTGAGTTATCCTTGACTTCGTTCTTCTTTCCAACCATGTCCAATTAACCAGTAAGCCCTGGTGGATATATTAAATTGGATAAGAGGGAAGAGAATCCTAGCTAAGGAATAGCAGAAAGACAGGGAGGCCAAAGAGCTCGAAACACATTTGAGGTAGCTCTTCAGCCTTGCTTACACTTCAGCTTTGCCACTGGAAATGTCTTCCTTTCTACCTTTCATAGCCCAGCTCATCTTTTGCAGCTCAGCTCCAATAGGATCTACTTTGCTGAAATTTCTTTAACACTGTTTTTAGCACCAAACTATTCTTTTTACTACTTAGCATTCTTTGTGTCAGTTTTGTTTTGCCTTGGTTTCCTTATCTGTATGTAGAATGCAGATATTAATATTACCCAACTCATAGAGTTTTATGAGATTAAATTAATACTTGTAAAATGCATTGAACAGTGCCTGGCACACAGTTAATACCAAAAAAAGTTAGCTCTTTTGATAAGGCTGATGATGTCACTGTCTTCCTAGTAGATTGTGTGTCTCTGAGGGGTCAGTGGTGTTATCTGAGTCACCTTTTTTTTTTTTAACATCTTTATTGGAGTATAATTGCTTTACAATGGTGTGTTAGTTTCTGCTTCATAACAAAGTGAATCAGTTATATATATATCCCCATATCTCTTCCCTCTTGCGTCTCCCTCCCTGCCACCCTCCCTATCCCGCCCCTCTAGGTGGTCACAAAGCACCGAGCTGATCTCCCTGTGCCATGCGGCTGCTTCCCACTAGCTATCCACCCTACGTTTGGTAGTGTATATATGTCCATGCCACTCTCTCACTTTGGCCCAGCTTACCCGTCCCCCTACCGGTATCCTCAAGTCCATTCTCTAGTAGGTCTGCGGCTTTATTCCCATCTTGCCCGTAGGTTCTTCAGACCATTTCTTTCTTTGTTTTTTTATTCCATATATATGTATTAGCATATGGTATTTGTTTTTCTCTTTCTGACTTAGTTCACTCTGTATGACAGATTCTAGGTCCATCAACCTCACTACAAGTAATTCAATTTCATTTCTTTTTATGGCTGAGTAATATTCCATTGTATATAGGTGCCACATCTACTTAATCCATTCATCTGTTGATGGACACTTAGGTGGCTTCCATGTCCTGCCTATTGTAAATAGAGCTGCAATGAACATTTTGGTACATGGCTCTTTTTGAATTATGGTTTTCTCAGGGTATATGCCCAGTAGTGGGATTGCTGGGTCATATGGGAGTTCTATTTTTAGTTTTTTAAGGAACCTCCATACTGTTCTCCATAGTGGCTGTATCAAATTACATTCCCACCAACAGTGCAAG
>NC_041224.1:121934188-121934438 GCF_002837175.3 Physeter macrocephalus | reverse complement strand
CTGTGCAAAAGCTTTTAAGTTACATTAGGTCCCATTTGTTTATTTTTGTTTTTAATTTCCATTTTTCTAGGAGATGGGTCAAAAAGGATCTTGCTGTCATTTATGTCATAGACTGTTCTGCCTATATTTTCCTCTAACAGTTTTATAGTGTCTGGCCTTACATTTAGGTCTTTAATCCATTTTGAGTTTATTTTTGTGTCTGGTGTTAGGGAGTGTTCTAATTTCATTCTTTTACATGTAGCTGTCCTGT
>NC_041224.1:121932771-121933090 GCF_002837175.3 Physeter macrocephalus | reverse complement strand
CTATTTCATTTATTTCTGCTCTGATCTTTATGATTTCATTCCTTCTGCTAACTTTGGGTTTTTTTGTTCTTTCTCTAATTGCTTTAGCTGTAAGGTTAGGTTGTTTATTTGAGATGTTTCTTGTTTCTTAAGGCAGGAATGTATTGCTATAAAGTTCCCTCTTAGAAGTGCTTTTGCTGCATCCCATAGGTTTTGGGTCATTGTGTTTTCATTGTCATTTGTTTGTAGGTATTTTTTGACTTCCTCTTTGATTTCTTTAGTGATCTCTTGGTTATTAAGTAGTGTATTGTTTAGCCTCCATGTGTTTGTATTTTTTACA
>NC_041224.1:121894783-121931951 GCF_002837175.3 Physeter macrocephalus | reverse complement strand
TCCTTCTCTTGTGTTTCCTGCCTAGAGAAGTTCCTTTAGCATTTGTTGGAAAGCTGGTTTGGTGGTGCTGAATTCTCTTAGCTTTTGCTTGTCTGTAAAGGTTTTAGTTTCTCCGTCAGATCTGAATGAGATCCTTTCTGGGTAGAGTAATCTAGGTTGTAGATTTTTCCCCTTCATCACTTCAAATATGTCTTGCCACTCCTTTTCTGGCTTGCAGAGTTTCTGCTGAAGGATTAGCTGTTAACCTTATGGGGATTCCCTTGTGTGTTATTTATTGTTTTTCCCTTGCTGTTTTTAATATTTTTCTTTGTATTTAATTTTGATAGTTTGATTAATATGTGTCTTGGCGTGTTTCTCCCTGAATTTATCCTGTATGGGACTCTCTGTGCTTCCTGGACTTAACTGTTTCCTTTCCCATATTAGGGACGTTTTCAACTATAATCTGTTCAAATATTTTCTCAGTCCCTTTCTTTTTCTCTTCTTCTGGGATCCCTATAATTTGAATGTTGGTGCTATTAATGTTGTCCCAGAGGTCTCTGAGGCTCTCCTCAATTATTTTCATTGTTTTGTCTTTATTCTGCTCTGCAGTAGTTATTTCCACTATTTTATCTTCCAGGTCACTTATCTGTTCTTCTGCCTCAGTTATTCTGCTATTGATCCCTTGTAGAGAATTTTAAATTTCATTTATTGTGTTGTTCATCACTGGTTTTTTGCTCTTTAGTGCTTCTAGGTTCTTGTGAAGCATTTCTTGTATTTTCTCCATCCTATTTCCAAGATTTTGGGTCATTTTTACTATCATTATTCTGAATTCTTTTTCAGGTAGACTGACTATTTCCTCTTTATTTGTTTCGTCTGGTGGTTTTACCTTGCTCCTTCATCTGCTGTGTGTTTCTCTGTCTTCTCATTTTGCTTATCTTACTGTGTGTGTTTGGGGTCTCCTTTTTGCAGGCTGCAGGTTTGTAGTTCCTGTTGTTTTTGGTGTCTGCCCCCATTGGCTAAGGTTGGTTCAGTTGGTTGTGTAGGCTTCCTGGTGGAGGGGACTAGTGCCTGTGTTCTGGTGGATGAGGCTGGCTCTTGTCTTTCTGGTGGGCAAGTCCACATCTGGTGGTGTGTTTTGGGGTTTCTGTGGCCTTATTATGATTTTAGGCAGCCTCTCTGCTAATGGGTGGCGTTGTGTTCATGTCTTGCTAGTTGTTTTGCATAGGGTGTCCAGCACTGTAGCTTGCTGGTCATTTACTGGCTCTGGGTCTTGGTGTTGACATAGAAATCTCTGGGAGATTTTTGCCATTTGATATTACGTGGAGCTGGGAGGTCGCCTGTGAACCAATGCCCTGAACTTGACTCTCCCACCTCGGAGGCACAGCCCTGCTGCCTGGCTGGAGCACCAAGAGCCTGTCATCCACATGACTCAGAATAAAAGGAAGACAAAAAGAAAAAGAAAGAAAGGAGAAGATAAAATAAAATAAAATGACGTTGTAATAAAAAATTAAAAAAAATTTAAAAAAAATTTTTAAAAAGTAATTTAAAAGAAAGAGAAGAGAACAACCAAACCAAAAAATAAATCCACCAATGATAACAAGTGCTAAAAACTATACTAAAAAAACAACAACAAAAAACCAAACAAATAAAACCGACAGACAGAACCCTAGGACAAATGGTAAAAGCAAAGCTATACAGACAGAATCACACACAGAAGCGTACACACATACACTCACAAAAAGAGAAAAAGGGAAAAAGAAATATATATCGTTGCTCCCAAAGTCCACCTCCTCAATTTGGGGTGATTCGTTGTCTTTTCAGGTATTCCACAGATGCAGGGTACGTCAATTTGATTGTGGAGATTTGATCCGCTGCTCCTGAGGCTGCCGGGAGAGATTTCCCTTCTCTTCTTTGTTCTCACAGCTCCCGGGCTTGAGCTTTGGATTTGGCCCCGCCTCTGCGTGTAGGTCACCTGAGGGCGTCTGCTCTTCTCTCAGACAGGACGGGGTTAAAGGAGCAGCTGATTCAGGGGCTCTGGCTCACTCAGGCCGGGGGGAGGGAGGGGTACGGATGCGGGGCAAGCCTGTGGTGGCAGAGGCCGGCGTGACGTTGCACCAGCCTGAGGCGTCGTGTTTTCTCCCGGGGAAGGTGTCCCAGGATCACGGGACCCTGGCAGTGATGGGCTGCACAGGCTCTGGGAGGGGAGGTGTGGAGACTGACCTATGCTCGCACACAGGCTTCTTGGTGGTGACGGCATCAGCCTTAGCATCTCATGCCCGTCTCTGGAGTCCGCACTGATAGCCGCGGCTCGCGCCCGTCTCTGGAGCTCCTTTAAGCGGCACTCTTAATCACTTCTCCTCGAGCACCAGGAAACAGAGAGGAAGAAAAAGTCTCTTGCCTCTTCGGCAGCTCCAGTCTTTACCCGGACTCCCTCCGGGCTAGCCGTGGTGCACTAACCCCTTCAGGCTGTGTTCATGCCGCCAACCCCAGTCCTCTCCCTGGGATCTGAACAAAGCCCGAGCCTCAGCTCCCAGCCCCCGCCCGCCGCGGCATGTGAGCAGACAAGCCTCTTGGGCTGGTGAATGCAGGTTGGCACCGCTCCTCTGTGCAGGAATCTCTCCGCTTTGCCCTCTGCAGCCCTGTTGCTGCACTCTTCTCCATGCCTCCAAAGCTCCCTGCCTCCGCCACCCACAGTCTCCGCCTGCGAAGGGGCTTCCTAGTGTGTGGAAACCTTTCCTCCTTCACGGCTCCCTCCCAGTGGTGCAGGTCCCATCCCTATTCTTTTGCCTCTGTTTTTCCTTTTTTCTTTTGCCCTACCCAGGTACCTGGGGAGTTTCTTGCCTTTTGGGAAGTCTGAGGTCTTCTGCCAGTGTTCAGTAGGTGTTCTGTAGGAGTTGTTCCACATGTAGATGTATTTCTGATGTATTTGTGGGGAGGAAGGTGATCTCCACATCTTACTCTTCCGCCATCTTGAAGCTCCCCTGTCTGAGTCATCTTTGGATGCCCAGAATTTTTTGGCTTGAATTTATTATTTATTAATTTTATGTAAAAATCTTATAAATGCCCATGTTTATACATGTTGGGAAAAACCCTTTTTCAGACTACTCTAGACAGATTACATTCTGTAATACACTTTTCAGCATGAAGAAAAGTACCCGATATTTTGAGTCCAAGTGCCTAAAAAGTTATGTAATATTTTCTCTGATGAAGTAGTGCTTCGCAATTAGCCTGGAGAACAGCTGTGGTCTCTGTTTATGGGACTCATCATTACAGTTGTTTCTGAGTATCTGTGGGGAACTGGTTCCAAGCTCCCTGTGTATACCGAAATCTGAGGATGCTCCATTATGTGAAATGGCATACTACAGTCAGCCCTCCAAATCTACGGATTCTGAACCCAGGGAGTCAACCAACCAGAATTCCATCTGTGGTTGGTTGAATCTGTGGATGCGAATATCCAGCATTTAACATAGTGCTAAGCACAGAGTGGATGATCAGTGTTTATTGAATAGGTTGATTCATAGTATTGGGCATGCAGATGTTGTTGGATAGACATATATGTTTGGAGGCAGCAGTGGTGCATTGGAAAAAGGGCTGCAATTAGATTTTATGGCAAAGCTCTGGCCCAGACTACACCAACTGCATGACCTTGGGCAAGCGACTTAACCTTTTGAACTTTAGTTTCTTCAGTTGAAATTAGAGATAATATATCTTAGGGTAATGTTTTAAGGACTACTTGAGATGATGTATTTGAAAGTACTTGGTAATCTATAGCTCATGATGCGAATTAAGGTCTTTTGGTATTAAGGTTTGTAATTCAAAGTATACCTAGTGTAATTACAAAGCAATGAGAGTTACTGTAAATTGTATAAGAAAATCAGTCCTGTCATTTAAAACTTACCTTTGTTATATAATGTATATGGATCTCTTTACTCTTTGTGTGGAAAGGTGATGCATGGCTTACAAGTACTTTTCGCACATATAATGGAGGCTGTGAGAATGTTTCCACACTCTGCTCCCAGAAGGTTAGTTTCTGGCTTGCTTGAGTACTTACAACTGAAGTCTGTTCTTTGCAACATGGCTTCTTAGTCTTCTTCTACCTTAGAAAATCAATTTGTGAAAGATTGCGTAGGCTGAGCACAATCAAACGTTATTTTGAAAGTAATTTGTAGATTAAAATTTAAAAAATCCCATTATTAATCAGTGAGAATATAGTTTTTTTCAAAATAAATTGCTAGGTGAACAAATCCACACAAAATCCCTGACACTCGAATAGCTTTCTCTTAGGTGCATTTTTATCAGGCAGTTTATGTACAGTGATGAGTGGTCAGCTTGAAATCTTAGTTAGATAGAACCCATATCTCCCACATTCCTCACTGCTGTGGGCTGGTCTGCCTGCGCTGGTGTTTTTCAGCAAATCTCAGCTCTTAGGTCTAGTGCAGTCCTTGAGCTGAGAGGGGCTGCTCAGACAAACTTTGTTCTTGCTCGTGCAGCTGTGTCTTACCCCATTTGTTAAGGGTTTCTTCCATGTCTCCCCACAAAGGTAAATAAAGAACTGTTTTAGTATTCTGCTGTTGCCCTTTAAACCTGGCCATTTTGAAACATAATAAGCCTAGTGTCTATGTTGTAGTATTGATTACATTTCAGGCCCTGGGTATTGGTAATCTGTCTCATCATTTAGTGCTTATAAACATTGATGAAACTGCTCGAGGAGCCATGTGCGTCATCAGTAGCAGTTGCAGATCTCACAATTGTACTGAAGCTTATATGTTATTGGTTTTTCCTGAAGGATGTGACCCAAACATGACTACCTTGCAACTATTTAAAATATTTTATTGCTTTTAAACTTATTTTGAGACTATCTGTAGTTATGACAGTTTCAAGAACATTTTAGTGGTGTTAGAGTGACTCTCAGTTTAGATTCATTCATTTCTTTGTTTAACACAGAAAGAGTTATATAGAAGGGTCTCTGCTTATTCTATGTAAGTAGGAAAATGATATCTAATATGATTGACTATGTAGTTTTATATTTTTAAAATTTAGCCCAAGTTCTCATACACTCTGGATAATTCAAATTTGTGATTGGGGAAAGCAACATGATACCCAGTTTCAATTTATAAAGTCAGATGACTCTTTAGTTTCTGGTGTGTGTGTGTGTGTGTGTGTGTGTATGTGTGTGTGTGTGTACATTCCTTTTCCTGGGGCAGTGAAGACCACTGACTCAGAAGAGGAAAGTCAGGAGTCAGCAAGGAAAACCCTTAGCTTATCTTTCCAAATTTTATCCCAACACAAGTGGGAGGTATTGCTTGCAGTGCCATTGGCTACAAAGGATATCCTGTAAGTCTTCCTGTAGGAAGTGGCAACTTAACCTAAGTTTTGAAAGATGAGTGAGAATTAACTGGATCCAGAAGGTGGAGGGTGATACTGCTGGCTGTGGGGGTAGTGTATAGAAACATGGCATGAAGTATCACATGTAATTAGGGAATTGTTTTTGAAATGGTGGGATCAAAAAGAAAATGTAGAGGACTGGTGGGAATGAGCCTAGACCCACAATTGGGCAAAATAATTAAGTTGTTGCTGAAGTAATTGTCATCATGATCATCATTAACTTCATCATCATCACCACCACCACCACCACCGCCTTACTCTCACTCCCACCATTGTTGTTATCATCATCCTGGCAAGTAGCATACTAGGCTCAATTAAGGAAGTGGCAGAAAGGAAAATGTTGAGGCAGTCTAATATGTAGGATTTGGAGACTGATTTGATGTGGGGTGACTTAGGCATAGATGGGTTGTTGTATTTGGGCTGCATGTGGGACAGCCAGTAGAGATGTCAAGCAGGGATATGGGCATGCAGGACTGAAACTCAGCAGAGAGGTCTGGGATGCAGACAGACTTTGGGAATCATATATGAAGCCTTTCTTCTTGTATTTCTTTTTTTGCAAAGCATACAGGAGAGGAAATAAGGGAAGAGAGAGCAAACTGTACTTTTAGGGGGCTTGAAAAAATGTTAATGTTTTGAAAAGGAAAAAGGGAAAGAGGAGAGTTCAGAAAGAGGACAAAAAGGACTAAAGGGGAATTGGGGAAAGTGTGAGTAGCAGAAAGAAAAATAAAGTTCATTTATTCCTTTATTGAGTGCCTATTGTGTATAGCCATGTGCTAGACACTGTAGAAACAGAAAGAGTGAATGACTGTGACACAAAAGACTGTGCTGGGTGTTATGGGCAATGTACGATGAGTCTGATAGAGTCCTTGTTTCCAAGGAATTCATGGTATATTAGTGAAGAGAGGCGTATAAGCTACTAACAAGAAGCAATATGAGGGAAAATGAAATGGCAGAATGGTAATAAATTATTCCTGAATGGAATTGGAGAAGGTTTCTTGGAGATGATAACATTTAGGCAGAATCTGGAGGCTTGAGTGGAATGTCTCTCAGGGAGAAAGAGAGGAAAGAACCTTCTGGGTTGGTGATAGCACATGAGTGTTATCCACTAAATTGTGTTCCCACCAAATTCATATGTTGAAGCCCTAACCCCCCACGTGACTATATTTGAATATAGGGCCTTTAAGGAAGTAATTAAGGTCAACTGAGGTCAGAGGGTGGGACTCTTATAGGACAGGTGTCTTTATAAGAAATGAAAGAGACACTGAAGCTCTCTTTCTGTCCATGTGCTCACAGAATAAATTCATTTGAGGGCACAGCAAGAAGGCAGTCATCTGCAGGCTGGGAAGAGAGCTCTCACAAGAATCTGAGTTTTCTGACACCTTGATTTTGGACTTTTTGCCTCCAGAAAGTGAGAAAGTAAATTTCTGTTCTTTAAGCCACCCAGCCTATGGCATTTTGTTGTGGTGGCCTGAGTAGATTAATACAATGAGCAGCTCACAGAGTCACACAGTGTGTTTAAGGGAAGATGAGTAGCTATGTGAGTCTGGAGACAAGGCCATAGGAGGGGGTGTGGTGGGAGATGAGAGAGTTAAGTGCATTCTTTGAGTAACTGGGTAACCTTGAAGGAAAATGGCCACTTGGCTTAATACCTCTTGGGTTATAAATACTGATCATGGAGTTCTGTGAGCAAAAGGAGCAGACATGGGAAAATTTGGGAGCTCCTTAAGGAAGGTCAGAGCTAATAGTCAAAATAGATTTACATCACACAGGCAACCTCACTGAACCCTTGTGAAAATGTTCCTTTTCCATCTTGTTGAACCTGTGAGTTTCAGTGTTGATACGTTGGCTGATTAATGCTAGCCTGGGCCAAGTCAGTCATGTACAATGCAGCCAGCATTCCCTTGAATAATCAACTCTCATTTAGAAGGAAATGGAAAGTTGTTACAAATTAAACACTAAAGGGAAAGGGGGATGACAGATGTTTAATTGCTTGCTTTCTTGTCCCTTCTTAATGTGTGAGATGCCCTTATGAGAAGGGCTAGAGTAGACAGATTACAAAGAAACAGCCATTTAACTATCCTCTGTCTCATCCTTATGATAATATTCATTACTCATTTTATTTTTAATGTATTCCCTGTTTGTTACAATTTTTCAGCATCTGATTATACACAAGGAGTAACTGCCCCCCATGTATCTGTCATTGGTTGGAAAGACAATTTTGAGTGAATTTTAATATGATTTTTAAAAAATTTTATTTTATTTATTTATTTTTGGCTGCATTGGGTCTTCGGTGCTGCACGCGGGCTTTCTCTAGTTGCGGAGAGCAGGGGCTACTTTTCGTTGTGGTGCGCAGGCTTCTCATTGCGGTGGCTTCTCTTGTTGCGGAGCACAGGCTCTAGGTGTGTGGGCTTCAGTAGTTGTGGCTCACGGGCTCTAGAGCAGAGAGGCTCAGTAGCTGTGACAACGCGGGCTTAGTTGCTCTGCGGTGTGTGGGATCCTCCCGGACCAGGGCTCAAACCCGTGTCCTCTGCATTGGCAGGTGTATTCTTAACCACTGTTCCACCAGGGAAGCCTCTTGAGTGAATTTTATACTCACTCATCACATGTGAAATGTGGAAAGCTAAGCTTGGCCCAGCCTTGAGAAGTTCAAAGAACTTGTCTCTTTTCATCCTAGGGCCTTCAGATACTTTTGAGCTACTCAGACCAAGGTTTGTCATGAACTTACAAGCGTCTAGGCTCTCACCGTTAGAGCTCATTTTCTGTGTTGTTTATCAAGACTGTCAACAAGTTCTCTTCCTGTTTCTACCTTTCATTTCTGATCTACCCCAGCCTCTGAAACCCACCTTTCTGGTTATGACCTTTGGCATGATTTGGAGTTTGTTTTCTGGCTTTATGCAATAATAGCTGCTAGTAAAGGGACACTCTGGTCTGTGGAGGGGACTGACTGAGGATTAAACATTCTAAAGCCATCTGCTGAATGGGGTCATATATATAATATATTGAGCATGGAACCTGGCACTGAGTAATGCCATATACTTCAGTAAATGTTAATTCCTTGCCATTTTTCCACCCTTAGCATTTTCAGATGTCAGAAGGAGATGGTAGAGTAGAGTTGAGACTTTTAGGCTGTTTGCTAGACAGAATCAGAATTGAGAAGGGAGATTTTGGAGTGTGGAGTGAACATTTTTTTCTCCTTTGATCCATCACAAGATCTAGTGTCATTTAGTTCTTCCTCCTAGGTGTGGCTACTGAAGTTGGAAAACATGGGTTCAAATCCGCACTCAGTAGCTGTGTGACTTTGAGAAAATTGCTTAATGCCTTTGTGCCTCATCTGTAAAATGGAGATGATAATAGTACCTAACTGAGAATCATTGAGAGGAATAAAAGACATCACATGGAAAGCACCTAGAAACAGAGCCTGGTGGTTAAAGAGTGCTTAATAATATTAGCTATTACTATTGTTAGTGTTATTTTCTTGTTATCCACAAAAAGTGCCTGGCATATATATATTTTTATTATTACTATCATTATTATTGTTACCCACATTAGTCATTTTCTGTAGACATGAGTGAAACAAATTCAGGGGTGGGTACAGTTTGTGCATTGTTAGTCTTATTTAAATGGTACATGTGTTTATTCATATATACTTACTAGATCAATAAAAAATGCAAACTCACTCTTATTTCAGCTTTTATTTTTGGCTTCTCTTTTTCAGAACCACCAGAAGCCATCTCCTAGACAGGTGAAGCCACTTAATGTCTTTGCAGCTGTGTGCTGAGACTTGGTAGCCAGTATATAAGAGACTCTTGAATGAGACAAATCTTGTATCAGAGTCAGATTTATAACATGATGCCTTGACTGCTGATGCCTTGAAATGACCCACTTTTCTCCCCAGGCTTTGGCTCCTTTACTTGCTGGGACCTCTACAAGTTGCTTCCCCCTACCTATGGATCGTCTACATGAATTACTGCTTTCCTGCCTCCCTCTCACTGAGAATTGTTTGATTCCTGGCTCTTGTCTGTTGAAATCTCATCCGTTTTCCTATTCCTGGGTTCGAGTAATTGCATACTGTTTACCTTGCTGGCCTGGAGGCTGACCCTTCTGTCCTGACTCTTGATTCTTACCTGGCCTTGTATTATCGATAGCCTTTCAGTCTAAACATCTTCCTGGTCATACTGACCCATCACAACTAATCCTGCCCAAGTGATCAAAGCCTTTCCTGAAAAATTGCTGTGGCTGATATACACCACATCAGGTTCAGTTGCCATTTGGTAGTTCTAGAAGATTTTGAGAGAATTCTGTGCCTTGCCTTTTGTGGTTCACGAGAAGTGAGTGGGTATTGTTCAGCCACAAATGAAAAGTGGGTTTGAATTTTTATTCTTGAGACTGGATCCTTGCACAGTGGGGGTGGGACAAAGAACAGTCGCTAGTTACCTGGCAAATCTATACACATTCTTTCCCCCAAGTAGTGGGCATTTCTTATTTTGTTTTCTTCCACCCCAAATCTGTGTAGTGCTGCATAATTTTTTAAAAAAATAAATTTATTTATTTATTTATTTATTTTTGGCTGTGTTGGGTCTTTGTTGCTGCGCGCGGGCTTTCTTTAGTTGCGGCGCGTGGGGGCTACTCTTCGTTGCAGTGCTTGGGCTTTTCATTGCAGTGACTTCTTTTGTTGTGGAGCACGGGGTCTAGGCGTGCCGGTCAGTAGTTGTGGCTCGCGGGTTCTAGAGCACAGGCTCAGTAGTTGTGGTGCACGTGCTTAGTTGCTCTGTGGCATGTGGGATCTTCCCAGACCAGGGCTCGAACCCGTGTCCCCTGCATTGGCAGGTGGATGCTTAACCACTGTGCCACCAGGGAAGCCCTGCATAATTTTTTGGGAGAATAAATTTTGTTTGTGTCACAAACTCAGAGAGTCCTTGATGACATGTTGACAGGTATTGGAAATGATCGGATTGGAGAGCTGACAGGTGACTCATGCATATGCATGTCTTCTGTGATTATACATAGTAATCTATTTATGGGGTTATTTATGGTAGCATTGTCATAGCGAACAGTGAGCAGTAAACAAAGCTCTCAAAGCCACAGGGAGAGTTTTTACAGCCTCTGTGACCAACTGTGGTACCTCTAATTTATTTATTTATTTATAGTTAGAATCTATTTTTTATTCTTTTCTAAATTTTTATGAAGTATAAAACACTGAAAATTAGGAACTGTAAATCATTGCCTATTTTCTTATAAAATATATGGATTAGATCTTTTTATTTGTGTGCATAATAAATTTTCTGAACATAAAGATTATATGAATTATCGTAAAGATTTAAAAAATAATCATAACTTTTAATGCAAATTAGAATAAATCTTTTAAATTGATGGAAGATTGTATGCAAGGATACTGAAAGCTTAAGGAAAGAAAGTTTCATTCTCTATAGATATAGATTAACAGCACTGACATTGTCCATCCTTTCATTTATTTATTCATTCATAGGTATTATCACATGCTTGCTGTGGAAATCTCTGTGCTGTATGCTGGGGGTTATAGTAATAAATGAAACAGTCTCTGCTGTTACAGAGATTATATTGAAATGGGAAGGAGAGAGCAGTGTAAACAATTGAAAAACAAGTGGTATTGAGAGAACAGTTGAGTCCTGGATAGAGAATAATGTGGATTGGGGTCGAGAAGAAGGGAAACCCATGCTGATAGAGAACTCAGAGAAAAGTTGGCAGCAGTGGTGGGGTAGTTTTTAAAACTCCCTGAATTTCCCCCATAAAAACAGAGCAATTAGTATAGCAAAACCAAAAACTCATTGGCAACATCTACCAAAAAATGAAGTAACGAATTATCTCCACAAACCTCAGAAATAAAAAAGGATAAAGCCATACCACAGACAGCAGCAAGACCAGAGTAGGATCAGCAGTTGTGTGTAATGAAGCAGAGGAGAGGTAATGGAACTTCAGGAAACAAATTATCAATAGGTATTCATCTCAAATAGAGGAGTCCCCAGTGACCATGGAAAGCCAAACTGAGAAACAGCAATGAAAACTGAGAGGAGGCTTTACTAGTTCCCAGTTCACATATGAGTATAAAGTGACCATGTAAAATTGGATGGTGCTGGAATGGTCTGGGCCTGATGAACTCATAATACCAATCAACTAAATCTCTTCTAGGACAGAGCTCCCCCTCACCCCCCACCCCACAGAGATAACTGCGGGGAGTAGAATCTACATTGAGAGGACAAGAATACTAGAGCAGAGGAGAGAAATGTCAGATAGAAAATGGAGGAGGGAGCAGGGGTGGCATATCTCACAATATACACAGCCAGATTTTTTAATACTTCATGCTAACAACAGAAGAAAGAACTGTAGAGAGTGAAGCAAGGAAAGTTTTCCCGGCCCATTTCTCCTATTACACATGAGCAACAAGATTGGACCATGATCACATTCCATATAAGTTATTATTATTAAAAAAATAGAGAAATGGAGAGAATAATACACTTCCAGAAAAGAAAGAATGCCCACAGAACATGAGAAAGTTAACCTAGTATTTCAAAATGATTTTTAAAAATTAAGAAAATAATACAAACTATGATCAAACAGCATAAGTAGAATTGGGGGTGGTGAATTCTTTGGTCATTTAGGCAAAAAGACCAAGGCATTTATTAAGAAAAGAATGTCAGATTTATATAAAAATTTTTGATATCAACATTTTATGCCCGAAGATAATGGAGTAACGTATTTGAATAAAATGTGAGCCAAGCATTTTATATCCAGTTAAATACTGACCTTCAAATATAAAATCCTTGGGAAAGCTCAATATAGTAGAACTCAGGAAATATTTTTATTATAAGCCTTCCCATAGAATCTACTAGAGAACAAGTTCAGATAAAAAAATGACCGGGTAAGAAATTGAGAGTGATCTACGTACAGTACATATTTGCCTGTAGAACTAAGTAAATAATGGACATTAGGGGGGCAATATATTATGTTTTGAAACATTACAACTTAAAAATGTCAGGAAAAGCAGAAGAATATATGGTAAGCAGGGTAAGCTTATTGGTAGCTTTATAGTTATTAACTGAGAATTAAAAAATATACTTCAAATTATTCTGGAAATGAAAGAGAGGAGGTAGAAGAAGAGGTTACTGCCTAATTTCAATATTGGTCCCACTAGTAAACAAATAGTATGCAAAGAAGGGACAGGGACTAAGGTTATTAGAAAAAGGGAGTGTGAAAGAAATAATTGAAACAAAAATACAAATCTTGGGCTTCCCTGGTGGCGCAGTGGTTAGGAGTCTGCCTGCCCAATGCAGGGGACACGGGTTTGAGCCCTGGTCCGGGAAGATCCCACATGCCATGGAGTAACAAAGCCCGTGCGCCACAACTACTGAGCTTGCGCTCTAGAGCCCGCCAGCCACAACTGCTGAAGCCTGCGTGCCTAGAGCCCGTGCTCCGCCACAAGAGAAGCCACAGCCATGAGAAGCCCGTGTACCGCGACAAAGAGTAGCCCTCGTTCACCACAACTAGAGAAAGCCTATGTGCAGCAACGAAGACCCAGCGCAGGCAAAAATAAAAATAAATAAAATAAAATAAAATTTAAAAAATACAAATCTTTCTAATACCAAAAGATACATTCTCCAACAATGCAAAATCCAAGTCTAAGCTATGGTACCTCTAATTTAAAAAGCAAGTTTGATGATAAGCTTATTGAACTTGAGAGTCCCAATATAATGCTTTTATTTTAAACTTCAACATCATGATGAAGAACATAAAGTCTGATGAAATGAAAAAAACTGGCATTGTGGTTGAACAGAAGCCAGGCCTCACTTAATAGTTGTGTGACCTTGGACAAGTCATCCATATTGAGTCTCAATTTCCTCATTCTTAATGGGAGCTTAATAATATCTATTCCAGCATGTCTTTTCCATTGAGACTGTTGTAGGGAAGAAATGAAATGACGCATATGAAAGGGTAGTTACGCATGCCCAGGAGAAATAAACCTGAAGACAACATTCTGTGAGAGAGGTTATGCATCTGGTTCTGTTCATTTTAGGTGCCAGAATCTTGGACTTCATTGTTCGGGAATCTGTATTAAAAAAGAATAGTTGTGTGGGGGGAGTTCTTAGTTTGGATTTTACGAAGCCAACAAAAGGATTCGATGAGAATGATTGAATTCATGTTTTCTAATGAAACTACATACACTTGACTCTACATTAGCTAGATAAGTATAAATACAACACTATAGAGACTGTACAGTGATCTTCTGGAAAACTTGGATTTTCTTCACACTAAGCAGCTGATAAGAACAGCTCCTCAGTGTGTTGAAGATGCTCAGGTCTGCTCTTTTAGCTGTTTGTTCAGTTAACACCGTCTGTGTTTCTTTCCTGGGATTTTTCAATTTGGTTTTTTTCCCAGGAAATCATTTCTAATTGCATATTTTTCAGTCTCTGATGATGTGATTGATCAAAGGTCATTTTGGTGATTTAGGGACTCTGCTTTCCTTTCTGTAAAATGCTACTTTTCCAAGCTGTGGAAATGCAAGACGCCTGCAGGTTAGTGGGTCTGTAGAAAGGAAGCTGTTAACTAGAGAGGACAGAGGGTATCTTGGTAAAGTGGATGACCTACTGTGTGCTTTCCTTATCCCACACGAAGGTGCACCCTGGGTCTACTGGTTCATGTGGCCTGCTGGGTGGGGGTCCTGCTAGTTTCCACATGCTCATATTTTTATGCCCTTCTGTATTAGTCACACTTCTCCAGAGAAGCAGAACCAATAGAATATATCAATATATATATGGGGAAATTTAATATAGGAATTGGCTCACATGGGTTTGGAAGCTGAGAAGTCCCATGATTTGCCATCTGCAAGCTGGAGAACCAGGAGAGCCAGTGGTATAATTCAGTCTGAGTTGGAAGGCCTGAGAATCAGGGGGCTGATGATGTAAGTCCCAGTGTGAGTCCAAAAGCCCAAGAACCTGGAACGCCAGTGTCTGAGGGTAGGAGAGGATGAATGTCTCAGCTCAAGCAGAGAAAGAGTGAATTCACCCTTCCTCAGCTTTTTTGTTTTATTTAGGCCCCCAGCAGATTGGGTGATGACCACTCACACTGGAGAGAGGGCCATTTGCTTCACTCGGTTCAACAATTTAAATGCTAATCTCTTCTGGAAACGACCTCGCAGACACATTCAGAAATAATGTTTTACTAGGTATCTGGGCATCCTTTAGCCCCATCAAGTTGACACATAAAATTAATCATCACACCTTCCAACCCAGGAAGCCACTTCATTACACCTTAATCCCAGCCTGGCAACAATACACTTGTCCTGTGGCTGCTCCATAACTCAGATTTGACTTTTAGGACTTAAGAGTAGGGTTTCTAGTTGAGCCACAGGGCTTAGGGTTCTTCAACTTTAATTATAGAGTCCAGCCAAGGGTCCTTTCAAGCAACAGACCTGGCCCTGATCTTCCAGAGTTGTCAGTACTGGGAATGGATTTAAAAAACAAATCTTTGCTTCACCCTTCCTATAGTTCTTTTTCTAACTTGAGTTCACTATCTTTCCTGCTCTGGGCTGTGTTCTCTGTGAGGTGAAAGCTCCTGTCTGTTTTCACTCAACATCATTTCTATAGAGTCTATCATGGTATAGAACAAATAAATGCATGTATAAATTGAGAGTATCAAAATTACAAAAAACCCTATAAACATAAACAAATATATTAATATCACAGTTGTCAAACACAATTTGCCAATCATCAGTTAATTAAATTGCTTACAGTGTTGTGATTTAATAGAAAAAGTTAATGAAATCAGATGGCTTGAATTTAAGTCTAAGCTCTGACTTAATAGCTGAGTGACCTTTGGCAATTTATTTAGCTGTTTAAAACTTCAGATTTCTTAACTTTCAAGTGAAATGATACATGTAAGTGTATAGCACAGCATTGCCAAGTAATAATTTCTCAATAAATTTTAGCTATAATTTTTATAATATATCAAACATAGCAAAGAAATACTTTATTTTTTTTGAAGTTAAAATACTGAGTGGCAAATTAGTGTGTGTGAAAATTGGCATAATCTTTCTAGAGAAAAACGTGACGATATAAGCAAAAAACATTAAAATGTGCATATCCTTCAACCAAATATTTCTATGTTTAGGAATTACTATAACAAAATAATCAGGCATTTTTATAAATATGTAAAAGAATTTCTGCTGACAGTTATTTATAGTTATAAAAAAGGAAACAAGTATTCAGCAATAGGTGGATTTCTAGGTAAGTTTTTAAGATTACCATATAGAAATATGTATTTTAAAAAGGGAAAATACCCATAAAAGGCCAAGAGAAGAAGCAGATCACAAACCATTAAAAACAATATGGTACTATAAATACCCAGATGGTCTAATAGTCCTTGTAAACTGAACATGTCTAAAACCAGACTCTTGATTCCCTTCAATGTATTCCTTTCCCAGTGTTCCCATTTCTGCAAATGACACTTTTTAGCTGAAATCTTTTTTCTTCAGAGTACTTACACTACTATGTTATATATTTATATGTGTTTTTAATCTGTCTCTATTACCAGTATGTTAATTTCATGGGAGCAGGCATCCTAACTGTCCTGGTCATAGTAGTATTGCAAATACCTAGAATAATGACAAGCACATAGCAGGCACTGATGTATATTTGTTGATTTATTGCATGAATGACTATTTAAAATGCATTAAATAGAAAAGGATATGTGAAAGTGTTACCAGTGATTAACTCTTGGAGGCAGAATAATGGTGATATTTTAGAGCTCTTCTATATTTTTAAATTTTCTCACTAGTTAGAAGAAAGTTATTAAAATTGGTATAGAAAGACTAATTTGTAAACTTACTGAATTTTAGAAAATCATGTACACTGTTGTTTTTAATGGTCAGGAAGAAAAGCAAAGAATGAAACTGTATAGTTTGCTATAATAGAACTGTATGATTAACATATCAACGGAAGATCAATCATAAAAATTGACAGCAAAGAGAATTATTTAGTCCAACTATCATTCCAGAGAAATAACTCCTCCTAAGATGGCAGTGTACTATCCTTGGAGAAGCCTTGCTTCTCTGAAAAACTGGATCAGTACTCTTAAAACAAAATCACAGAGTATCTAATTTTAGGAAACTTAGTTCCAATTTCCTTCATTCAAGTTGCATTTATTTTTATCTTATAGTATATTCAATTTTTGTTTATCTGATTTGAGAAAAAGTTGATGGAATTCTTTATGAAATTGAAATTTCTATTGTGTTGAATGAAGCCAAACTTACACTTTGCAGATCTTATGTATACCCCACAAAGTATATAATATGCTTTTAAATTCTTTACCCCAAAGAGGTCTTTGCAGCTCTCTTGATATTACACCAAAAAACCCCCCCAAAACCAAAAGAACTTCTAAACCTGTTTTCTCTGTTTACATTGTTTTATACTGTATTATAAGTTCCTAGTAAGCTAACAAATTATAATTTTGTTCTAACTTTGATCAAGTGCCATGCACATCTCTATGCTTAAAAAATGTTACTTTAAATAAATCTCAACACGTGGAGGATGAGAAGGAGAGAATAATTTACAAGAAAGAGTGTAAAACAATTTTCTTTTCATAATACATTATTACTACATGGTATACCCTGGGGTACTAAATATGAAACAGCTTCGATGGTGCATGTTTGTTAAATCCAACAGATAATGGCATATGTCTAGCTGTAATAAAAAAAAGAACAATTCATTTTGATAGTGTCACTGAAGTAATATTACCTCCAGCATTAGAAACATGATGTTTCTCTGAGTATATGCAATTATTTTATAGGAATCAAACTACTGTTCATGGATGTTAATAAGATAGTTTCTATCACGTACCTTGTCTTTTTAATATTCAAGTAAAAGCCTTGTTAAAATGACTGAAGACATGCATATTTAGTTATTAGTTAGCATTTGAAAGTACAGACAGTAGGTATTAGTGATAATGCTTTGGGACTAATTTAGGTGCAATTATGAAATTTTTATTACTGTTCATTATTTTTCAAAACAGCACATTTAGTCAAATAGATACTAGTTATAAAACAATTTTAATAGGGCAAATACCAACATAGGCGTTCCTATCTTTATTCCACAATGAGTCATAGTGTTATTATATGCTTCCAAAGGGAACTAAGAATTATTATAATTGTGACAAGGATAATAACATGTCCTTAAAGCAAAACTCATGCAGCAGATTTGGTGTTTGCTTAGTCTTTCCCTCCCTCCCTCCCTCTCTCCCTCTCTTTCCTTTTTTCCTTCAATAATTATTTATGGAAAGCCTACTATCTGTTATATGCTATCCTGGCTTCTGGGAATAGAGTGGGAAATAAAACATATATGGTCTCCGACCTTGTGGAGCTCACAAACTAGAAGAAGAAACAATTATTCGTTGATTTAACATATGTTTATTGGGTAGCTACTATGCGCCAAACACTCTACAGCAGTAAAAACTACAGAAAAGGGCAATGAGGTAGAAAGCACTTGGTATGTTCCAGAACAGAAAGTGGGCAGACACAATCAGTGGGTTGGATTGGGCCAAAGTGGAAGAAGAAAAGAGGCTGTTGCAGGCATTGAGGTGAGAGATGATGATGGCTGCAGCTAGGGCAGCGGCAGAGCAGCTGGAGAGAAGGGAACAAATGTAAGATCCACTGAGATGGTATAATTGACAGGATACTCAGAGGGTACCCTCAAAATATTAAGGTCTTTAGCTTTGCTGATCCCTCAAAGTCTACTTCAAATCTGCTTTTCTACAAAACTATCTCTGATGACTTACAGCTAAGAAAGACCATTATTCACCACATATGAGGTCAGCTTTATGTCCATTGTAATAGATATATACTGGCTTTTATTGTTTTGCAATATTTCCTTTATCTACCAGCTTGTTAGCTTTTGAAACGTTGTTTTATATAAATTAATAATAATATATATAATATGGATATAATATTATAATTTAAAAAAATATATATATTTAAACCCTTAAACCTAATAAACATAAGTCAGTGAACAATTAAGGGTTTGGTACAGGTGCTCTTTACCTGGGGATTTTTAAATAGGAAGTCAAGTTCCACTACATCCTGGCACTACTTTTAAAGAGATCATTTGTCAGGACACACATCATATAAGAGGAATAGAACTGGGCTTCCCGAGTAAATCATTCTGTTTCCTCTACAGGTTTTATCCTGTAAGTCTTATTTGGAACTTGGATAAGCCATCAGATATTCCTAACATAGTACAGAGTTATAGCACTAAACAGACTTAAGGAAAAGAGGCTTTATTAACTTCATCTTGCTTTTTGCTTCATCTGTACACCTTCATCATAATTCCTTTTCCTTGAAATCTCCCTTGGACATTATTCTATATGGAAAATCACAAAAGAATTGTTCCTGAGAATCATAGGAATAATCTCATGAGCTCTCAGCAAGACAGTTTTAAAGTGAGTAATATCAAATTCTCTATTTCAGCAACAACATTTTATCTTCTGTTGAATCTTCATCTCTGTGATTTGCAATGGTAGTCATTAAATAATATGATGGAAAAAGGGACATGGCTGGAGATGAGGCCAAAGAGGGATGGATCTTGACGGATGGAACTAACTTTAGGAGAGGAGAAAATTGATTTTGGTTTTGTGCCAAGTGTACTTGGAAATAGAAGGTTGTAGTCTTTATCCCGTGAGTATATTAGTCTTCATATATCACTAAGTCCCTTGGGTAAAATGGCTACTACCACAGAAGTGCTTGTCACATCAGATTTATCTAACACATTTGTTGCAGAGTTTTATTCTTCTAGGTCAATGTGACATATGAATCCATCTTTTTTTGTGTTTTTGTAAGGTTTTATCTCGGTCAAAAAAATCTGTATTAAGGTCCGAAGTCTCTAGAGCAAACCTTGGAGAAAGGTGCGTATTGTTCCAGGTTGATTGCTATTGGAATGTAGATGCAGGACTTCCTATTGTGAGATTAATGAAGAAAATCACCCGCCATTGCCCACATTACTTGGCACTTTATTCTCTCCATAATGGAGAGAAGTAAAATTCAAAGAACAGCAAAGAATGCTTAAAGGGACTCATTGGAAATGATGAAATAGTAGGACTTAAAAATAGGATCATAAAGGTTAGATCTGCAAGAAATCTTAGATGCCATTTAGGTCTGTCTTTTTATTTTACCGAGAATCACAAATCTGGATAAAATCTCCTTTTGCCCAGAGTCATAGCTAGCATCACCTATGTAGGTGCTTTAGCTAGTTCAGAGCTGGGCTAAGACTCAGGGCGGGTCATGAATGACTCCCTTTATTCTATTCTTTGTGTCACAGTCATCCATCTTGAAGCTTGAACTACTGTTACGTATTGAAATTAACTGTAAGGTGCTTCCCTGTCTAACTTACTTCCTGTCATTTCTCACTACACCCTCTCTGCTTTCTGGTGAGTCTCGTCATCTCCTAGGACCACACATGTACCAGCTTGTGTTGCTTCTTACTTTTGTCAGATTATCGCTCATTTCTGGAAAACTCATGCCCTTGCCCTGCCTGTCAGTTTACAGTCTGCTACATTTGATGGCCTGTTCTGCTCAGTCAAATCCCACTTATGCCACAGAGCTTTCCCTTACTGCTCAGTCCTGACAGATTTATGGTTCCTGAATTTCTAAATTGTTTACAGTTTATAACAGTGGCTCCCAAGCTCAGCTAATCTTCAAAATCAACTGGAAAGGTTTTTCAAAAAATTATATAAAAATTTATTTAAAATATAGATTCTTGAGCCCTACTTCCAAAATTCTGTTTTGAGATAGGTCTGGAGTGGAGCCCAGGAATCTACTAAAAAAAACCCCCAAAACCCCTAAAACTCCCCAGGTGATTTTGATGAGCAGGTAGATTTGGGAACCAGTGATCTAGAATACATAAGAATTTAAAGGTTGTCCTGTGTGAAAATTTCTTTCATGTGAGTTTGTTTTGTATTCCAACCTGTAAGGGGAACCTTAATGTGGTTGAGGATAGTGGGAAAGGGAGGAGAGTGGTAAGATCTGCTTGTAAAAGGGAATGAAGTCTGTTTGCAAAAGAAATAGTGGAGGGCTTCCCTGGTGGCGCAGTGGTTGCGCGTCCGCCTGCCGATGCAGGGGAACAGGGTTCGCGCCCCGGTCTGGGAGGATCCCACGTGCCACGGAGCGGCTGGGCCCGTTGAGCCATGGCCGCTGAGCCTGCGCGTCCGGAGCCTGTGCTCCGCAGCGGGAGAGGCCACAGCAGGGAGAGGCCCGCATACCACAAAATAAATAAATAAATAAATAAATAAATAAATAAATAAATAAATAAGAAATAGTGGGAAGTAAGTTCCTTGAAACAATAGCTATTTGTGATAAGACAAATCTGGTGAAAATTAAAATGAAGGGAGACTCCTAAAGATATTTGTTCCACAAAACTGCTAGTTAGATAAGCATCACTTGATACTGCGAAAGAAAAAAGTACTCTAAAATCTAGCACAGCTCGGAGAGTTTAAATGTGTATGTATTCAGTTTGAGTCTTAGCAAACACTTCTAGGGACCATATCCTTTTAAGTATTGCCTTTACTTTGTTTCTTTACTGAGTTTCTTTGGTTCTCAAACTTTTGTATGTGTCAAAACATTCTGGGGGCCTGGGTAGAGCACAGCCCTCAGATTCAGTAGGTCCGAGGTGGGGTTTGAGATTTGCATTTTTGACAAATTCCCAGTTGATGCTGCTGCTGGTTCACTGCTGTAAACTTTAGCTTATTATTCACTTGACTTCTAGGACTTCATGTTCTCTTGCTGCCCTGGCCAGTCCTAAGTGTTCTCTGCTGGACACTCCTCTTCCTCCTTAATTTGAAATTGTGACATGATCTTGGGAGAGCTCACTTCTCAGACCTCTTCTCTATGTACACTCACTCCCTAGGTGTTTCTTTCCGTTTCCATGGCATTATATACCATCTAGGTAAGCTCAAATATATGCCTATAGCCCATCTTCTCATTGGAATTGCAGAATTGTCTGTTTACTTGTCTATGAGATACCTCCACTGGGTGTCAGATAGGCATCTCACAGTTCACGTGACCAAAACTTAACTCCTGATTCCACTCCCCAACCTTCTCTTCTTCCAGCCTTCCTCATCTCAGGAACAGACACAACTGTTCTCCCCCGACCCAGAGCATTAATCAGCATTGATTGATTGATTGATTGATTGATTTATTTATTTATTTATTTATTTATTTATTTGTGGTATGCTGGCCTCCCTCTGCTGTGGCCTCGCCCGTTGCGGAGCACAGGCTCCGGACGCGCAGGCTCAGCGGCCATGGCTCACGGGCCCAGCCGCTCCGCGGCATGTGGGATCCTCCCAGACTGGGGCGCGAACCCAGTTCCCCTGCATCGGCAGGCGGACGCGCAACCGCTGCGCCACCAGGGAAGCCCAGCATTTATTTTTATATGTCTTTTACACTAGAACCCCAGGAGAACAGGATACTTTGTTTCCCTATTTTATTGGCTATCAGCTGTACCTAGACCATAGAATAAATATTTGCTGAATGAATACATTTGACAAGATGCATTTATGATAGACTGGAAGGTTGAATGAATGACAATAAGAAAACTTTAAAAAGTAAGAAATGGCTTTAAAAGTAAGAAATGGCAATAAAGATTAAACTTGGAAATAGAGTATATAGTCTGTATAGATCAAGGATGTAAGTTCAAAGGCCTTCGGCATCAGTAGGCCATGTGAAAGAGTGAATTTGTCAGGTAAGACCTTAGGCAATGGCAAGGATTCTGGTGGACTGGACAGTATATCCTGGCCTAAAGGTATCCAAATCCATTAACAAAAAAACACATATGCTTTGCTGGCCAAAAACAAAACCAGAAACACTTCTAAATGTAGAGCAGATTTCTGCTCTAGCTGTTAGTTTGCAACTGCTGATAGCATACAAATTCAATGACAATGTAATGGTAGTTCTTCTAATTACTTTTATAAATGTAAAAATGTATGGTGTAAGTCACAGAAACTGCACTGAACAGGGAAGGTGTTTGGCCTTTAGGGTTCTGGAAGATTCTCATTAACTCATCTGTGATCTTGGATCGACTAATTAACTGTTGTGGGATTCAGGTCAACCACCCCTTGAATGTAGATAAAAATGTCACTCCCTCATGTACAGACAGATTTATGTTTTTAATTTCCTAGAGTACAGGTGCCTTTTAAAATTAAAAGTAATTAAAATGATATTTTAAAGCATTTGGACTTAGAAAAAAGTCTCTTTGTATATGTATTTTATTTCTCCTCCTTTTTTCTGCCTAAAGAAAAGTAGGCATACCTTCAACCATATCTCTCATTTGAATTCATGTCCTGTCCATAAGAAATGCATAATGAATGTATTGATGAATTACCATACAAACCGAGAAGCTGCATGCCGGTTTGCTTGAGGATTCAGTTAAAATTGAACATTATTGTGAATAATCAAATGCTGTTTTGAATAAGAAATTCAAGTAAACAATGCAATTAGTAAAATGTGATGTTGATGAAGTTGAGTTAGGCAATCTTTATATATATATAATTCTTATATATATCTTAAATATAATTTCAGAATTGAAAAAATAATAGCTTGTAGGAATGGAAAGTTTATATTGGAATTAATAATAAATTTCTGAATAAAGGCCAAGAAGTCCTTTTAGTTTGCAGTAATTATATAACCTTCCTTGATAATACAGGTTTAATAAAATTTTCATGTTTTTATAGTGCTGTGTTTAGTGATAATATTAAAGATTATCCTTGCCCAATAGGCTGCTATTTTAAATGTATGTCTATAAGTATATAACATATATGTCATTCTCTGTCCCCACCATAAGACCATACATACGATTTGATTTTTTTCAAGTAGGGAATGTTTGGAATTTTTGAGCTAAAACCTGAAGACTAGAATTTATAGACATAAGAAATATGGATGTTAGGATGTTTATGAGAAGCAGAAATAGACATTTTCATAGAACTTGACTAGAGACATGGCCAGGGAAGGGTAATATTTTAGGTTATTAGGAGTCAATAACACCTCAGGGCAGAAAGCCCGAAATAAAGAGTATTTGAGGGGAAGGGAGGGGTTGTTATTGTTGTGAGGCAGCCTTTGAAGTCTCCCCATTGTCTCTTGCTACTTTCTGGCCACCTTTACTCTTATAATCCCTGCCCAGCCACCTCCCTGGGTCTTGAAATGGTACCATATCAGATGGTGGGTGATAGTTTGAATCTAGTCATATCTTTGTTATACCAAAGTTACTGATAATATTGAAAAACACTAACTTTTCCAAATATTGTTGGATATTAGAAACTTAAACTTCTATACTTTATGATACATAATTAAATCCAGATACTTTACTATTGTATAGCTTAGTGATTAGCAAACTGGTACAGGTGCCAAAGCTGATAGCACTCCAAGTCACAGGTGGTTCTCATGGTATCTCAAGTGATGATTGAACTAGAGCCACAGGCAAAATGGCAAAGTAGAAGTTAACTTTGGTTCCCACCCACTTTCTCTTTGGCATCCTTCTTCCAGCAGTCAGAGTAGAGTATGGTGATCCTCATACCAAAGTCTTCTTTGATAGGTTCTTTGATAGGTTTGGAGGTAGCGAATGACGGAGTCACAGAAAGCCAGAGGTAGTGTACCAGGTGGCATGTCCCAGGTAGGGACAGTGACTTTCTGAAAGGGTGCAGGAGTCATGGTTTAGAAGAGGCATTATGGAGTGAGGAGTCTCCCGCACCATTCTCAGCTCTGAGGGATCAGGTACGATGAGCAGCCTTTACCTGGACGGTTGTTAGAGAAGTGGAGTCCTTAGTGGGGAGCCAGGAGAAGCGGGTGGGGTTCAGAGAGGCTCTTTCTGAGTGACTGCTCAAAGGGAAGTGAGCCTCAGTTGGGTCTCAGCACACCAGCTGTCAAGGGTGAAGGGAGAGGGTTTTCAAGGCAGTCACTGGTAGTCTGGGCTCTTACTCATTCTCTTTGGGCGTTAGGTGGAGGTGAAAATACCTAGCTGGCAAGGCTGCTGTAAGGATCAGCTGTAATTGCCCTCCTTGGACATACCCTTTGTTTCAGAATTTTTTTCCAATCCTGCATCATAACGTAAAAGTTTATTCCCTAAGTGGAGCTGATCTCATCTATGGGGGAAAAAAAGATTGTTGGCTTCTGCCTTCCTCTGTATTGCTGCTCTCCTTCTGCTGTACTTCTCTTTGCTTTAAGAAAAGGGGTCAGCGATTTGGCTACCCCATTCCTGAACTGTTGCCAACCCTTGGTAGATGCACAGCATCGCGGAGAACTCCCAAGGCCTCATTTGCTCTATAAAACCTTAAAATCACTTAGTGATGCTTATCAGCAGCTAATATTAATGGATAATGATGAAAACCGCAGATGTCTTCCCAGAACTGACAGCATAAAATTAATCTAGACTGGGCCATTTTCTTGTTAGGGAATGTTTAAAAATTATGGAAGTAAAGTAGCATATTTTCCAACTTCCATCTTGTGAAAACATTTCTATGTACTTTAGTACTAAAATTCCATGCTTTTTTTTTTGCAATAACAACCTCTAATGCAATTAGTTGAACTCTATCTGAGGAAAAGAAAACATATTAGAAAAATTTCAAAAATTTTAACAAATTTTTAAACTTAAATCTTTACTTATAACTGTTTTTATAAAGTGGTTGTAATGTTGCTAAATAGGCCTGCAGAAGATCTGATAGATTTGTTTGGATCATGTAGGCACCTGTCATCAAACCATCATCTTTGACTATGAGATGAGCACCTTGGAGGGAGCTGAGAGAAAGAACTGTGCTATATGTTCACTGTGAACACAGTAAATACTCAATGGCCACTTTGGTTTTTTTTTGGTTTTTAGTTGGAGTCAGAAAGTTTTTTCTGAACAGTTTTTGGTTGTTAAGTATCAAACTCCATGTCTGGATACATAGTGGTAAATATTGTATTCTTTGAAGTTTTCTGTTTAAATTTAACAAATATTTACTGAGCACTTATTACCTGTAAAACTCGGCAAGCTGTTTAGTGGGATATGTATGTATATATATACATATATATAATTATAAAATATATAAAATGTATATACATTTCAAACTTCAAATTGGATCTCAAGTGTTTCTGAATATGTGTGTATATATAAGCACCTGTATATATGTATGTATAGAACAGCAAAAAATATTATCTTTTAAAATAGCTAGTACAGTAATTATTTTTAAGAGGCTTATTATTTTCCCTGAAGAGGAATTCACTGATCCACTTTTGGAGGGGATATTGTCAGAGCTGAGTGAGAGAAGGAGGCTGGGGGCCCCTTGTGCAGTATTCCTTTGTTTTAATGATACCTCAGTGTTACCCTTAGCTTTGCGTGGAACACAGAGCTCCTCCATTTCAAAAGTAAACTCATCTCTGCCTATCCCGTGTTTGCTAGAAGGTGGGGACCTGGGACTCTATTTAGTCTTTTTTTTTTTAATTAGTTTTTATTGGAGTATAGTTGATTTACAATGTTATGTTGTTTTCTGCTGTACAGCAGAGTGAATCAGTTATACATATACATATATCCACTGTTTTTTAGATTCTTTTCCCATATAGGCCTGGGCCATACAGTAGGTCCTTATTAGTTATCTACAATATTTATATATAGTAGTGTGTATATATCAATCCCAATTTATCCCTCCTCCCCCACCCCCCCCTTCAAAGCCCTCTGTTGTTAGCCCTGTGCCACACTTCATCTATGAAGGAGGCTTTTTTTCTCATTCTTGAAAATTTCTTGACCATCTGCTTATCAGCTTCCAAAATTTGTTAAACTTATTTACTGTGATTTCCTTTACCAGACTTCTTAGTATTTTGGGTTTGTTAGTGTTAATTCCTTTACTTTTAACTTTTGGGCTTTTGGGAAGAAGCAGAGATAATCCCTTTTACACAAAAATGTGTTCAATTACCTATATTTAATCCTGTGGCATCTTTGAACATAGCCCTGAGACCCAGCATTTTCATGGCATTGCTCCCAGACCATTGCATGTGTTGGTCGGAAAGATTCTCAGTTTATCTCATCCATGCTGCATATTGACACAATCAGAAATTTACTATTAAATAACATCTACCATATTTCAAGTCTGAAGGACATTACATCACTCTGTGGGGTATCTTCGTGTCATTATATGCTGTAGAGGCCTTGGTACATTCGCTAAATACTCCAATGGGCAAACAAGTATCCCAACTGGTACATAAGGTTTGAATAAGACATGAAGCTGGCCTTTAAGGAGTCTGGACTCCAGGTACTCTGCGGAGGGAGCTAAGAACACCTATAAGTAACTATAGTGCAACAAAGGAAGTACCAAGTGCTCCATAGTAGGTCTTGAGAAGGTACTCTGAGAATTCAGGAGAGGGAAAAATTAATTGGGATGGAAGATACATGAAGATCAGTGATGAGTTGGCATCTTACCTGGAATAAAAAGATGAATAAGAAGGGCATTCCAGGTAGAGGGAAAAGTGGCAAAAAAAGGAGTGGAAGTATGAACACTTGAGTATTGCATTTATCAAATTTCATTGCTTTTGCGATGCCATATATTGAAAAATTATCAACTATTTTATGTATTATTAGGAAAGGGAAAAGCCCCACTCCCAATTAATCCATGATACAATGTCTTGTCTTCGTAATTTAAATTTCATTCTTATTGGGAGTTCTTTTAGATTTATATAGACATGGATTTCATCATATTTTATTCTTGTGCATTTGTGAAAAGGAAAATATAAACAAAATAAGTTGAGTACAGTATTTCAGATAGGTTTTAAAATTTAGAATCAGAGTCTTCTGAATCACTAAACTATGTAGAGTTGATGATGTCCATGTTCTTCCAAAGTGTTATCCTTGTACCTTCAAGTACTTCGGTAATGCAGCAGTTCTTAACAGAGTGCTCTACTCTTGCCTTTTGAATTTTGTTCCAAGCTACAGATCCCAAATTTGTGAGTTTTGTTCCAGGTGTCATCTTGACTTTATCAGGAGGTATCAACAGGAAGTGCTTTCTTGATCTTACCAGAAGGTGTTAATTGAACAATAATGACCTGGACTCATATACTTTCTTTAAATGACCCTTCTGTAATTTGTTGGCTGAAATGTTGAGGGGTTGCATTTTTTTCTGGTCATGCCACTAGGAATAATGACTGAGTCCTGTATGTGCAGGCAATGACAGTTTGCCACGACTGGCCTGCGTGGCAGTGGTTGTAAGATGCCATTGGTATAAGGCATACACCCTGATTCTGGAAATGTTAATATATGAAAAACTTAACATCTTAGAATTGATGAGATGCAGTACTATGATTTGAAATTAAGAACTTGTTTGTTGTAATTGAGGAATAGCTGTCTCCCTCAGCATTGATAAGGTCAGAGGTGTCTTGTTCACCATTATACGCCCAGAGCCTAGCATGATGCATGGCCCAGAGCAGATGGGCAATAAATACTAATGGAATAAATGAGAAAGGGTAAGAAAAGACAAGTTGGTCTCCTTGTCTGGAGATACACTGTCCAATATGGTAGCCACTAGCCACATCTGGCTATTTAAATTTCAATTAATGAAAATGAAATAAAACTCAAATTTTAGATCCTCAGTTGAACCAGCGCTATTTCAAGTTCTCAGTAGGCATAGATGGCTAATGGCTACTGTATTGTATAGTGCAGATACAATACATTTGCTTCATCACAGAAAATTCTTTGGATAGGCCTGATCTAGAACATAGGGAACATGAAGGAGAGTATTGGGAAAGGATGGAAAGGGATTTTGGAGATTGATGGTGATCTTGGAAAATTAGACAACATGATGCTCAGTCAATCAAAACATGAAAGTACATGCCTGGGATATACTTAAAATAGTGCGCCAGTTTTTTAAAAACTGAATTTATCAGGTGCTGGAGTACTGCAATTCTACAGCATGTATATCTCTAGGCTATTCTTAGATTCTTCTATCTAGCAATTAAAGAAAACCCAGAAAACTACTGTAACTGCTATGTTGCCAGGCAGTATTGTAGTTTGTAAATTACGGTTGTCACCTTTTGCTTTCTTCTGTGACTTACTCAAAAGCTTTCAAAACTGCTTAAGGCAGGTTTGCATGTATGGTAGAATATTTAGAATCTTATGGGCAAGTTAGAACAAAGAGGGATATAGTGGAGATTAGAGGATATGGAAAATTCAGGGAACCAAATATATACTTGTATTAGGAAAAACACTCAGTCTTTCCTTTCTTTTTTTAAAAAAATTATTTATTTATTTATTTATTTATTGTTGGCTGTGTTGGGTCTTCGTTGCTGTGCGTGGGCTTTTCTCTAGTTGCGGCGACCGGGGGCTACTCTTCATTGCCGCATGCGGCCTTCTCCTTGTGGTGGCCTCTTTTGTTTCGGAGCACGGGCTCTAGGCTTGCGGGCTTCAGTAGTTGTGGCACATGGGCTCCAGAGCGCAGGCTCAGCAGCTGTGGCACAAGGGCTTAGTTGCTCCGCGGCATGTGGGATCTTCACGGACCAGGGCTCGAACCCATGTCCCCTGCATTGGCAGGCGGATTCTTAACCACTGCGCCACCAGGGAAGTCCGGTCTTTCCCTTCTGAGTGGGGAAAAACCCTGTTCTCCACCTCCTGTGTCTTTCTTTCCTGTGTGTCTCCTTTACATTCACACTACTACCACACTCCACACTCATAGCACTTCTGACACCAGATGTGTGGATTTTTTTCCCCACCCAAACAATTCTGTGACACTAGCTGGGTGTTCTGCAGTTTAACGCAATTCTGACACTACCTGGAGATAGTGTCAGATCCCCAGGTTAAGGGCTCAGTCTCACAAGACTGTCCCCACTTAAGATGCCAGTTGCAAGTCCAGGTTGTCACCTGTGCTTCTGACAGATTGGCTATAACCCAGACGTTCCCATGACCCCTTCCTGGGGTTGGATTAATTTACTAGAGTGGCTCACAGAACTCAGGGAAACACTTACTTATGTTTACCAGTTTACTAAAGAATATGATAAAGGATACAGATGAACAGACAGATGAAGAGATACATAGGGTGAGGTCTGGGTTCCCAAGTGCAGGAGCTTCTGTCCCTGTGGAGTTGTGTCACCCTTCTCGTATGTGGATGTGTTGACCAACCTGGAAGCTCCCTGAATCCTGTGCCATTGCGATTTTATGGAGGCTTCCTCGCATAGGCATGATCTATTATTAACATCATTTCCAGCTCCTCTCCCTTCTCTGGGGAAGTGTGTATGGGGGAGGGGCCGAAAAGTCCAAGCTTCTAATCATGGCTTGGTCTTTCTGGTGACCATCCATCATCCAGGAGCCATCCAGGAGCCCACTCAGAATCGCCTCATTAGAACAAAAGATGCTCCTAGTGCTCTTATCACTTAGGAATTTACAAGAGTTTTAGGAGCCCTGTGCCAGGAACCGAGGTGGGGTGGGGGGTAGGGGGTGGCACAGAGACCGTGTGTGTATATATATATGTATATATATATATATATATATATTTTTTTTTTTTTTTTTTTTTTCTGTTATCTCACAGTCGTCTTTGTGTAGAATTCAGATTTACTTTAAGGCCGAATCGTTCTTTAAATCGTTTTTTGTTTTTGTTTTTGTTTGTTTTTTTGGTGAGTGCTGAGAAAAGTTATTATTCATTGTTTTTTTTTTTTTTTTTGCCAGTGAGAAACACACCTTTTCTAAATTAATTATAAAATTAGGACCCATCCATAGCTCAGCTAACTTCCTCATCTAATTCAAGGCACTAAATAAAATGGGAATCTCTTTTTTGTGCTCCGTAAGGTGTAATCAATTATTCCATGAGTATTTCAGCAGCTAAATAGTGGGCTTCCTTGAGGGTCTTTACTTGGGCAGAGTGGTAGTATGACCTTGGGGTTAAGAGGATGGACACTGGAGCCAAGTGGCCTGGGTCAAATCCTGGCTTTGGGAGCTGTGTGACTTCAGACAAGTCATTTAATCTCTTTGTGTCCCAGTTTTAGTCTCTGTAAAGTGGGGATGATAACGATAGTAGTTCTCTTGCATGATTGTTATGAAAATTAAATGAAAACATACATAAGCTCATTAAATAAAATAAATAAATAAAAAAATATGGTAACTAACTAAATAATAAAGCTTAGAACAGTACCAGGAGCAGAGTAAGCACTATGTAAGTATTTATGATTATTTTCTGATATTGTTCCAGGTGTCTTCTGCCTGGTTGAATGATTGAATGTCTTTTAGCCATGTTCTTTTTCATTACCTTCACATGAACTTATATCTGGTATGACAGTATGATCTGTACATGGAGATGGCAACAAAGGAAAGTTTTATATAATAACCACTATTTTCTATACCCTTTGGGGAGAATTGAGCCTAGAAGATAGCAGATTTTATTTTTATAGTTTTCTGTAAGAGAATATTCTGGTTAACAATTGAGCTCACAGTTGTTTTGGGAGGTGGTTTGACATTTGTAAAGTGAAGTACAGGAGTGTCACTTGAAAGACCACATGGTGTCTGTCAGAATCTGCCACACAAAATTCTAGACAATATGAATAGACATGGAGGGATACAGAATCGTCTTTGTACTTTTGTGACCCGGGTAGCCTTCCCACCTTTCTCTGTGGTAGCATGAGTAGTTACTTACATCCAGAGTATATGACTCTCTGTGTTTATACTGTGGGTAAAAATAAGAAAAAAATGGTGGAGGCATTGTTTTGGAAATCTGAGTCTAAATTGTACTATCTCCCTGATTTAGAATGTCTCTCCCTTTTATTTAGTGATTATATAATAAACACTTGTAAAAATATTTAAAACTTCAGGGTAAACTTACCAAAGCAGACATTTCATAAATTCTTTATTGAAACAGAACGTAGATTGGTGGTTGCCAGGGCCCAGAGGGAGGGCACAGTGGGGAGTAACTGCTAAATGGGTACAGAGTTTTGTTTTGAGGTGAGGAAGATGTTTTAAAACTAGATAGAGGTGGTGGTTGTAATACACTGTGAATGTACTAGATATCACTGAATTGTTCACTATAAAATGGTAAATTGTATGATATGTGAATTTCACCTTAGTAGAGAGAAAGCAAAAAACCAAGACAAAACAAGCACAAACACACACAAAACTTCCAAGTCCCAAATTTCCAAAGCTATGGCCTCACAAAACAGTAGGCCATTTGCCTACAAAACAGAACAAAAAACAGAAGGATAACCTTGTTTTTATTTAACCTTTAAAATTGTTAGGCATGTTTATTACTTTCCCAGAAGAACATGGCTTATTTTGCCGCCTGTGAGGCTTCGTGACTGCAAGTTTTTGCTGACTTAAGGAGAGTGTCAACAATCTTGTTCTCATGTCATCTGTATAGTTTTCATTCACCAGTATGTTGTTTTAACTTAATAAAGGATATTTTTATCTCTGTAAGGTTGGATTTGATTGTACTACTGTGTTCCCTTAAACTTGGTTTATGGTGAAATAGGCTTTTATAACTTGCACTGTATACATATTTTTTTGTTTACTATTGCTTCTTCCTCTATCATGTTATGAGTATGTGTTTAATTTGAAATGTGTAATTTAGCATCAATGGCATGCATCCTTTTGGTGTGGTGATCAAACAGGCACTTTCCCTGTAGAAATAAACAAATTGTGAAGTGAATGCAGTATCTTAAGCTAAGCTGATGATGGTGATTTATATTGGCTCATATTTAACCGATGGAAAGATATGATAGCTCATACAAAAGCTTTTAGAAACTAACATTGCATTAAAAAATCTTTCAAAACCCTGTGGCTCAGGATCCCTGGGCCCACAAAATGGTGCTGTACAGACTAATGGTTTTTGTAACCTAAGGGTCTGTGTTGAATTTGCAATTTACTGCACCTTTATTCCAGTTCAGCTGAAAGTATTCTCCGCTTCTGGGAGAGCAGCAGGTGTTTAACTAAAGCCTTTGGCCTGTTACCATAGTCCATCTGAGAAAGAGACTATGAACCTTTGAGTCTCAACCTCCTATTTGACTCATTTACTCTAGGTTTAAATCCAGCTCTTTCACCTCCTGGCTATGTGATTTTCGACAAGTTATTTAATCCTGATCCTCAGGTACTACTTTAGCTTTAAAATGGGGCTAACAGAAGTACCTCAAATACAAGGGTATTGCTCAGATTTCCTGTGATAAGTATAAAACGCTTAACACAGTATCTAATACACAATTAGCACTTGCGTTATTGTAGTTGCTATTGTGATTATTAGTCTACCTGGAAAATTGGCCCTTCCCTAGTTGGTAAGAGATATGGGCATTTTATCCTTGCCTGTGAGAACTTTGGCACTTACCTAGAGGTCTTTCCCCATTTCCATATTAGAGAATCTTGAAAGATGAGGCATTGATAACTGAACTCCTGAATTTCATTGCTAGCTCAGAGGGAAAATTTTTTCTAAGTCTGCAACGGAAACTGATATAGGCAGTAATCATATGCATCAGAAGTTAGTCTTACTCTTGTCTGGGAAGAATGGGAAAGGGGGCTTTTAAAAGACAGTCTGGTTTCTGGAGTTACCAGGCTACATCTTGTTATTTTTCAGCTTTTTAATAGCAGATAGAACTTGCAGCCTCCATCCTGTGACCTTAAGGAAGAAAGTCATACACCAAGAAAGGCAAAAATATAGAAGACCTGGGTCCTTGATGACATAGCAGCTTGGTAGAAATTCCTTCAAAAGTTGTGGCTGGAAATAAGTAAATCCCTCAAGTGAGGTAGGCATCTGGTATTTGCAGCTGAATGCAATCTTAACTAATAAATTGTTCAGATGACTTCTAGTTGCGTTTAATTAGGGACATTTAAGAAGTATAATGATTTAATTCCATGGAGTGACTCTCATGGGGGCATATTGAAGAGAAATTTTGGCAGAGCTTGGTGTCCTTCAGCCTTCATCCTGTGGCTGACTGACCAAGGATGGAGCTAGCCCTCTGTCGGTACCGACCCTGTGGTTGCCTCTTAATGTAGTTGTGTTTCTGTGCTGAAGCTAGCTAATGAAACAGGAGTCAGTTAAAAAATTATATGAAAAAAGAATCCTTTTCACACAAAAAGAATCTTTCCTTGTGTATTTAAGCAGTGCTTTTTATTGAGATATTTAGCTTGGTCAGTAGAAAGTCCACTCCTTTGGAGTTAATGATGTTGAAGTTAAGTGTTCTCTTTTACAGCATTTATTTTGTGTCAGTGGATCTGTTTCATCAGCTTTTTCTTTGCATTGCCCAGTATCAGGTTACCATTTTGCTCCAGAGGCATCATTATGTTCTCTGGGACTTGTGCCCTTGGATTTGTGCCACAGCACTGCTTCTTTGGGGGGAGAAATGATAGCTTCTGCCTTGAAACCACATATTACAATGGCTTTTCCTAAAGTATTTCTCTTCTTTGCTTATGAGGCAACAAAACTTTGCCCAATTCAGCCTCTGTTGGTTCCACTTACTCATTATTTTTGGAAATGGTGTGTGTTCTGGCAAGGATACACATTAATCTTAGCAACTGAAGCTTTTAGTATCTGGGCATCTTTAACTCTTTAATCATTTAATCAAATGATTGGAAAGAGTATTGATTACACCTTCTAGACTGGATAAAATTAGGAGCCCATCATGGTTTTTGGTTGCTATTTCTTTTAGAATTGTCTTTCCACTCTGCATTTTTCAGTCTTTCATTGTTTGCTATTCTGTCTCATTCCCAACGTAGGCAGATTACTATTTTTTAAGAATAAAATTAGACTCAAGTAACTCTGAATTTATAATTATTTTTGTGAAATATTTTTTATTTATATGATTTTCTCTTTTACAGAGTAATTATCCTGAGTTTGCCAAAACTATTGATTTTTAAAAAATTGGTGTCCCTTGTTTGTTATTTAACCTTGAATAACATGTATGCTTTTTTGTTTTTTGACAGCAAATTGTTTCCCCTTTACAAGCTTTGTTCAGCTTGCACTTAGTTCTTCTTTTTCTTATTTCTGCCTTCTGTTCATCAATTTAGTGTAGAGCTATTGTAAAGAACATAATGAGCTATACTGGGATTCAATTAGAGTCTGTATTTTAACATTTATGCCTCCCTGTTTTGACAAGTTTCTTGCATGTGCAACAGGGAATTATTATTACACAAATATACAGCATGGAATTTTTGATTGAAAAGTTAATTTTTATATTGTAGGGAAATTTCAAGGTAGTTGCATTTGGTAAATACTAAGGCTTTTAGTGAATGAATCTCTTTCACAAGATAACAGAGCTATAATGTTTTCCATTTGTTATTTTAAAGAAGTCCCAGAGACAAACAAATTGATGGCTTTTCTGTGAGTTCTGTTTTAAGGACATTTCAGGTTGCTTGCTGAAATCCTCATCTCTTCAAGTTGTATCAGTGCTATAATTTTTTTAAAAAATTATTTATTTATTTTATATTTGGCTGCATTGGCTCTTAGTTATGGTACGTGGGATCTTTCATTGTGGTGTGTGGGCTCCTTGTTGTGGTGTGCGGGCTTCTCTCTAGTTGTGGTGCATGGGCTCAGTAGTTGTGGCTTGTGGGCTCTCTAGTTGTGGTGCGCGGGCTCCAGAGCACGTGTGCTCTGTAGTTGTGGCATGCGGACTCTCTAGTTGTGGCCCACATGCTCAGTAGTTGTGGTGCACAGGCTTAGTTGCCCTGCAGCATCTTAGTTCCCTGACCAGGGATCGAACCTGTGTCCCCTTCATTGGGAGGTGGATTCTTAACCACTGGACCACCAGGGAAGTCCCTAGTGCTATAATTTTAATCTTCTTCCCAGGGCATCACAGTGGACAAGTCTCTTTGTGGTGGGAGGCAATTAACAATTTATATTTGTTTAACCCATTTTGTACACTAGTACTTTTTTTTTGTGCTGTGGTTATGTGTTTTTTTTAAGTCTGTTTTCCATACAACTCATTGATACTTATCATTAATAATAGATCCCCTTAAAATAACACATTTTAATTATAAAAGCAGCATACAATTAAAATACAGATAAGCAAAATGAGGAAATGTAAAATTCATCTTTAATCCTACCACTCAGATGATGATGAATTTATTATAAATTCTTAGAATGTAATATAATAAAATAAACTATATAGATTATTACAAAAATGAGATCACATTATCCCAACTGTTCTGGATTCTTCTTTCTTATTTAAGAGAAAGTATATATCTTACCAGTCATTATTTTTTAACTATCATTAAAAATAGGATTAAAAATTTTATTATTTCTGCAATTAAAAATACATGTTTAATAGATAATAGTAAAAAAAATAGGTGATTGCAATGAAAAAACAACTGTTCATATAAGCATTCAGAGACATGTTTTGATATCATTTTAGTCTATATCTACCTGAGTTTTTATAAATGAGTGTGTATCATATTCTATGCTGAACTGTTGAAAGCTTTTCCTCTAAGGAACAAGACAAGGGTGTCCACTCTCACCACGCTTATCAACATAGTACTAGAAGTCCTAGATAGAACAACTGGGCAAGAAAAAGAAATAAAAGGTATCAGAATTTGAAAGGAAGTGAAATTGTCTCTATTTGCAGATGACATGATGTGTGTGTGTATATATATATATATATATATATATATATAAAATCATAAAGACTCAACTAAAAAAGTGTTAACTCTAATCAATGAATTCAGTAAAGTTGCAGGACATAAAATTAGCATATAAAAATCAGTAGTGTTCCTTACATTAACAGTGAAATTTCTGAAAGACAAAGAAAGTGATCCCAATTACAATAGCTTCAAGAACAATAAAATACTTATTCATAAATTTAACTAAGGAGATGAAAACCTCTATGCCGAAAACTATATGACATTGATGAAAGAAATCAAAGAAGACACAAATAAATGGAAAAGTATCCCATGTGTATGGATTGAAAGAATTAATATGTTAAAATGTCAGTACTACCAAAAGACATCTATAGATTCAATGCAATGCCTATGAAGATTCCAATGGCATTTTTTTATAGAAGAAGAAAAAACTCTCTTAAAATTTATATATGGGACCACAGAAGACCCCAAATAGCCAAAGAAATCCTGAGAAAGAAGAACAAAGCATGAGATATCACATTTAGATTTCAAGCTATACTGTAAAGCTATAGTCATCAAAATAATGTGACACAGGCATAAAACCAGAAATAGACCAAATGAACAGGATCAAGAGACCAGACATATATGGTCATATATATTTGACAAGGGAGCCAAGAATACTCAAAAGAAGCCATGACCAAATAAAAAGACAACCTACAGAATGGGAAAAAATATTTGCCAACCATGTATCTGATAAGGGTTTAATATCCAAAACATAAAGAACTCATACAACTCAATAGCAAAACCCCAAATAACCCAATTAAAAATGGGCAAAGGACCTGAATAGACATTTCTCTAAAGAAGATACATGAAAAGCCAACAGGTACATGAAAAGATGCTCAGCATGACTGGTCATTAGGCTAATGCAAATTAAAACCACAATGAATATCATCTCATTCTTTTTATATTCTTTTCCATTATGGTTTATCACAGGATATTGAATATAGTTCTCTGTGCTATTTATTAGGAACTTGTTGTTTATTCTTTCTAAATGTAATAGTTTGCATCTACCAACCCCAAACTCCCAGTCCATCCCTCTCCCTCCCTTCCTCTAGAGAATGGACTTGAGGACACGGGGAGGGGGAAGGGTAAGGTGGGACGAAGTGAGAGAGTGGCATGGACATATATACACTACCAAATGTAAAACAGATAGCTAGTGGGAAGCAGCTGCATAGCACAGGGAGATCAGCTCAGTGCTTTGCGAC
>NC_041224.1:121876636-121894626 GCF_002837175.3 Physeter macrocephalus | reverse complement strand
CACCATTGTAAAGCAATTATACTCCAATAAAGATGTTTAAAAAAAAAGAATGTGTATATGTGTATAGTATAACTGAGTCACTTTGCTGTACAGCAGAGATTGGCACAGCATTGTAAATCAAATATACTTCAATAAAAAAAAATAGAACTACCATATGATCCAGCACTTTCACTTCTAGGAATAACACTGCTGTATGAATATATGAAAGTTATTAAGAGAGTAAACCCTTAGAGTTCTTATCGCAAGGAGAGAATTCCTTTCCTTTCTTCTTTTCTTTTTTCTTTAAAAAAATTATATCTATATGAGAAGATGGATGTTAGCTGAACCTATTATGGTAATCATTTCATAACATATGTAAATCAAACCATCATGCTGTATGCTTTAAAATTCAACCCCAGGTTTTATCTGCTAGAAATCAGTTTCACCCTCTTTTTTTGTGCAAAACGTACACTTGTCAAAAGGGCTTGGGCATCAAAATTTGGATAGGGATTAGAAGCGTTGTAGCGGGGCTGACCTCAAAAATTCAAAACTGATGGGCTCAGAGAGGGAATGAAACCAGACTTCTGGCAAATGAAACATCTTAGTCATCAAGCCAAGCCACACCTACCCAGTTTTAACACCCAAGGCGTTAATTTGTCCCCAGACTCCAACTGGAACTCAAGGCTAGTTAATTACATTCCTGACCTCTTGGTCCCTGCTCAGAATGTAAGCCCATTGTGTCACCTCTCTGCTTTTCCTTCCTCTCCCTTTCTTCCTTCCTAGCTCAACTTTCCAGGGCTGCCCTTTCTTCCAATACTTTCACCTACACTCAGAACATTAATGCTAGCGGTAGCATTAAATATCCTAGTCATAGTAGAATTTTGCACCCAGAAATGCAATGCTGCCATAAAAACATCTAAAATATGTGACATTGGCTTAAGATTGACTAGTATTCAATGAGAATACTGATACTGGAGGCTGAAAAACGAAGATTCATCCAGTGCAAGCTCTTTAAGGTGATAACTTGGAAGGCAGATGTGTGTCTAATGAGCTTGTTACTCTACAGGGAGAGGTTGGAAAGGAGAATGTTAGTAGTGTGTGTTGATAACCACTGTGTGCATTTGTCAGGGTATTACAAGAAAGCAATGAGCTCAAGCTTGCAAGCAGAACTGAAAGAGCAAAGAGGAACACAGGTTTCTGTATTCAAACACCATTGTAAGTTTCTTTAAATAGGTTTCTTTAGTGCTTACAAAAATCTTGTGAAATTTATTAATGACATTTTATACATAAGGAAAAAGAGGCCTAGGAAGTAAACAATGTGTCCAAGATGAGCTAGTAAATGGAGGATTTGGACCTGAAGACTTGCTATTTAAACTCCAAAATTCATCTTCATAACAGTGTTTTCTGGTTAATTTCCAGAATTCGTTATGAACTCTGGCATCTGGATTACAATATTTCTCTTTACCACGAACCTGGCTATTTAAAATATCCACCTGGACAATCCCTTCAACTCCCTAATTTACAACTTTCTTGCCATTTTTTATATCATGCCCTTTACCTCCACACCACCTTGGTATGTTACTTAGAAGGTCTCTTAACCTTTCTCTACTCTCAAAAAAATGATTTAACAACCAGAATTCCATTTTGCAAACACAACCACAAAATTTCTCCCTCTGTAAATACCACATTCCCAATATTTCTTTTCTAATCCTTCCAGTTTTTCCTTTGGTCTATCATCCCCTACCTGGCTTCCCTCCGTTAAAAAAAAAAGTCTATCTAGGACCTACTGTATCCAGTGAATAACTTATTCTCTCACCAGAAATTTCAACTCCCTTACCGTCTGTTTGCTATGGCACCTGCTTATCAAATTTGCAACTCTAGACCAATATAACCATCTACCTTCTAAACTCACTCATTGGAGAAAATTGAACAGTTGTGTCCATTGGAAAACTCCAAATTATGGCTTCCAGTTATACTAGTTGTGAAGCTATGATCTCTCGGCTCCAGATCCACCCCTGTATACTCTGCTCTGAGAGATGCGACTATCTCTGCTGAAGCTGAGACCCTGAAAACTTCATTTTCCCCATCCTGTAGTTGATCCATAATGAACAGGATGGAGCTTGAATATAAGCAGACCTTTTGGATATTCCAGCACTTTTCATGGTAAAATATAATCTCATCATTTCATTCCATTAGTTTTGAAAGTTATATGATGAAGTAGTAATGTGAAATTAAAAAGATCTTATTTTAGGTAAGAATATTAAAGATTGCAGTATCTTTAATGCACTCTAAATGTAATACATCTAAAGGTAATGATCTATAAGTATTTAGCAAAAAATATGCACTGGTTACTTTAAATTGATAAGTTAGAATGAGGTTTTTCAATAAATAATAAATTAAAAATGACATTATTTTGTGTTTGATTTTAGGATAAAATAGGTGTTTAAATGTAGATTAATTTCTAAAATTTTGAAAAAGTTAAAAGCCTTCAGAAGAGTTATAAGAATGGGACAAGGAAATTTTTTCCCCCTGACCCTTTCAAGAGCAGGCTACAGACATAACACCCCATCGCATTGTTAGGAGGTATCTAAAATAGAAGAAAATATGTGTGTGTTTTAAAAAAACCTAATGTATGGTGTTCTTGCATTTTGTGCTTTAAATAAGAAGCAATTGCTTTATTTTGTATCTTTTTTTGTGTGTTTTGTTTCCCTGTGATGAGAAACAAAAAATTTTCTGCCTGCTATTTTGTAAGCACTTTTCTGTACTGCTTTGCAGGTGTGGATAACCTTTGTTTCCTGCAGTGAGTTAAAATGCCACATTTAATGTAACTGTCACTCTATTTCATCTTCTTAACTTTGTTTTTTAAGTATTGGAGATATCTTAAGGTGCTATATAAGAATCTTTATCAGAGGAATGCAATTTAGAATTCTGGAAAAGATCATTTTGAGGTGAAATGTGAGAATTATTATCAGTTTTTTGCTCGTCTTTAAATTGGGTGTTAATGTTGATGTTTCTTAAACTTCCTGAGTTTAACCATAGTTAAATAGTCCATTATGGGTGCACATTACGCAGTTGACTGTTAAAAATAAAACTACTCTACAACTTCTTGGTGGCCACATGCATTCTGGCAGCTGTCTGTGCTCAGCCGTGTGGGAAATAGGGTTGTGGGTGTGCTCTTTGGATCCCTACTACTGATACCTACTTGAATCATACCTGGTGACTCTCAAAGTGCTGTTTTAAAGGGGAAAATGTTAATTACTTGATTTATTGATTTTTTTTTAAGTAAAATTGAAACATGCCATTAATGCCTTTATTGCTTTCAATGACGTAAGCCGTATGGGATCGTCTCTGTAAGCCTCTGAAGACTTTGGAATCTGAGAAAAGCATACTTATGCACAAACACGCTGAGCTTTGCATACAGCTTTGGGAGGTTCATGCATTCCAGGTTAAGCCCCTTTCTTAAACTTTTTTTTTAAATTGACATATAGTTGATTTATAATTTTATATTAGTTTCAGGTGTACAACATAGTGATTCAAAAATTTTATATATTATACTCCATTTAAAGTTATTATAAAGTCTTGGCTATATTCCCTGTGCTATATTAAACTGTTGGTTTTTATGGTTTGTAACTAAATTTAGAAAGTGGCACAAAATGATTAATTCCAAAGCAGTAAGAGATCAGGGATTCACTTTAATTTCTAGTTTTTTTCTTTGAGAAGAGACTTATGAGAACAGATCTACTTCTGAAAACATAGCTTAATTTTGATCACCTTCAAGATATAAAAAATTTGATTAAAATGTTTTATCGACAAATACCATTTAAAAAAAGTGATTTCAAATTAGGCTTTGGTATTCCTGTTATGCAGCAAGCTGAGTCAGAAAGAGGGCCAAAATTTTGTGCTTTCAGGGCAGCCAGGTTCTGAATGTCTGGGCAGTGTGCCTCAGTCTTGGGGTTTGTGATGGCAAGCATCCTGGCTTTTTTTTTTTTTTTAACATCTTTATTGGAGTATAATTGCTTTACAATGGTGTGTTAGTTTGTGCTTTATAACAAAGTGAATCAGCTATGCATATACATATATCCCCATATCTCCTCCCTCTCATCCCAGCTTACCCTTCCCCCTCCCCGTGTCCTCAAGTCCATTCTCTACATCTGTGTCTTTATTCCTGTCCTGCCCCTAGGTTCTTCAGAACGATTTTTTTTTTATTCCATATATATGTGTTAGCATGTGGTATTTGTTTTTTGCTTTCTGACTTACTTCACTCTGTATGACAGACTCTAGGTCCATCCACCTCACAACAAATAACTCAATTTCATTTCCTTTTATGGCTGAGTAGTATACCATTGTATATATGTGCCACATCTTCTTTATCCATTCATCTGTTGATGGACACTTAGGTGGCTTCCATGTCCTGCCTATTGTAAATAGAGCTGCAATGAACATTTTGGTACATGGCTCTTTTTTGAATTATGGTTTTCTAAGGGTATATGCCCAGTAGTGGGATTGCTGGGTCGTATGGGAGTTCTCTTTTTAGTTTTTCAAGGAACCTCCATGCTGTTCTCCATAGTGGCTGTATCAATTTACATTCCCACCAGCAGTGCAAGAGGATTCCCTTTTCTCCACACCCTCTCCAACATTTCTTGTTTGTAGATTTTTTGATGATGGCCATTCTGACTGGTGTGAGGGGATACCTCATTTGTAGTTTTGATTTGCATTTCTCTAATGATTAGTGATGTTGAGCATCCTTTCGTGTGTTTGTTGGCCATCTGTAGATCCTCTTTGGAGAAATGTCTATTTATGTCTTCTCCCTTTTTTGGATTGGGTTGTTTGTGTTTTTGATATTGAGCTGCATGAGCTGCTTATGTTTTCTGGAGATTAATCCTTTGTCAGTTGCTTCATTTGCAAATATTTTCTCCCATTCTGAGGGTTGTCTTTTCGTCTTGTTTATGGTTTCCTTTGCTGTGCAAAAGCTTTTAAGTTTCATTATGTCCCATATGTTTATTTTTGTTTTTATTTCCATTTCTCTAGGAGGTGGGTCAAAAAGGATCTTGCTGTGATTTATGTCATAGAGTGTTCTGCCTATGTTTTCCTCTACGAGTTTTAGTGTCTGGCCTTACATTTAGGTCTTTAATTCATTTTGAGTTTATTTTTGTGTATGGTGTTAGGAAGTGTTCTCATTTCATTCTTTTACATGTAGCTGTCCAGTTTTCCCAGCACCACTTATTGAAGAGGCTGTCTTTTCTCCATTGTATATTTCAAGTGTAATTCTTACAGACGGGGAAGACCTCCCCTATAAGTTCCTACTCAATATCTGTCTTTTCCACCTTAGACTTTTGCTGCTCCTTACGGTGCACATAGAAGCCCTTACTAAGTTCACCCAGCAAGCTTTAATGATAGCCTGAACACTGAAATGTTCAGTGAGAACACTGAAATGTCTCTAATGAGAAAAGCTGTCCTCCAAGATAGGATGGCCTTGGACATTATTACTGCCTCGCAAGGAGGTACCTATGCCATTATCCAAACAAAATATTGTGTTCTGATACCTAGTGAGTAAGGTAATGTATCATCTTTATTGTCACACAAGGGTACAAGTAAATGCCATCAGTGATCTGACCCCGTAGCCTAGGGGGACTTCATAAATCAGTGATTCAGATCATGAGGTTTTTGGTGGGAAAAATTGTTACCTATTTTGGGAATCATTATCTTAATCTATTTTTTGAACTGACACTGTTCATGTACCTATACTGTTCCTGTGGTACCTATACACGTACCTATACTGTTCCTGTGGTTCCTGTACACGTACCTATACTGTTCCTATGGTATCTGCCTCCAGGGTAGCTACATAGCCACCAAATGAGCCACCTCCATGCTAGTGGAACCCCTTGCTGACCTCTCAGGGTACTTTGTGAAGAGGGAACCAGTCAGGAGGGGTGGAATGTTGGAGGAGGTGATTGAGAGGATGTGATGCATGAGCTGGGCCCGAGTGATTGGAGGCTTCCTCCCCCTCCCCTGTCCTTGGAATGTGTGTTCTGCCCACCGTTCCCACAGCGGGAACCAGTTTCAAGGACATAGCCTTGAGACAGTAATGTGTTGTTGAGACCGTCTGGATTGTATATGTGACTGAACCCAATTAAGACCTGTGTATAAACTTTTTAAGATTCTGGCAGGTGGGTACAGAGAGCTACTTGTCTTTTGGCCACCCAAGACAAGCCTCATATTTAAGTTCCTTTGTTTATTAAACCTGCCACCTACCAATCTGGAGTGTTCTGCCTCTTCTTTGGTCTCTCCTTGCCCTGAATGTACTGGGCCAGTTTGTGGACCAACAGATACCAGTTAAATTTGTATTTCAGTTAGAGTACAAATAACTTCTTTTTATAAATTGAAATATAGTTGATTTACAGTGTTGTGTTAATTTCTGCTGTACAGCAAAGTGATTCAATCATATATACATACATTCTTCAAAAAATTTTTTTTCCATTATGGTTTATCACAGAATATTGACTATAGTTCCCTGTGCTATACAGTAGGACCTTGTTGTTTATCCGTTCTCTATATAATAGTTTGCATCTGCTAAACCCCAAACTCCCACTCTATCCCTCCCCCACTTCCCCTCCCTCTTAGCAACCACAAGTCTGTTCTCTGTCTGTGAGTCTGTTTCTGTTTCATAAAAGTTCAACAAATAACTTCTTAGTTTAAGTATATCCCATGCAATATTTGGGACATTTACATTTTTGATGCATTTTATTTGCTAACTCTGGCAACCCAAATGTCAGTGCCCCTAAGTATAAGTATGTCCCAAGTATTGCATGGGATATGCATACACTGAAACATTATTTGTTGTTTTCCTGAAATTCAAGTTTAACGGAGTGTCTTGCATTTTATCTGGCAACACTAATTGACATCAAATGGAAGATGGAATGGTGGGTGAGCATGGAGCATCTCTTGGGAGGTTTTTATGGGCCAGCTCTTAAAGTGGCATACATCAGTTCTGCCCCTATTCCCTTGGTAACAACCTGTCTGTGGTATAGTCTCTCCTAGATGTAAGGGGTGGTGGTTGGAAATGGAGTCATGGAGTGGACATTTACCAACAACAATATGCAGAGTAGGGTGGCACAAGTCGTAGACAGCTAACCATCTCTGCCTCAGCACGTGAGCAGGCATCACATACCAGTTTCTAGGTGGGCCTGTGTCCGCACATAGAGGCAACATGTCACAGAAAGTGAACACTTTGTCCTGACAAATCTGGACTTAAACCATAGGCCATTTTCTAACTAGCTTTGTGGTTTGGGCAAGTTGCTTTACCTCACTGAGGGTGTTTCCTCATTGATCAAATGGAGATAATATAGAACATCCTTAGAGCGTTTTTATGAGGATTAAATCAGATAATCTATATAAAGTACTTTGCACAGTGTCTGGGAGCACGTAATGGTAGCTTCTCCTTCTTTGGGTCATAATGGTAGCTTCTCCTTCTTTGGGTCATAGAAGTATTTGTCAGTCTATTTACTTTGTATCTCTTTCTGTTCCTAATGTTTTCTGATGTCTAAGAGAAGGTAAAAATTACTTTTTAAACTGACACTCTGGAACTGGTAAAGCCTGGCTTTTAGGTGCTTATTTTGTGAATTGTGGCAGAAAACTTAGAATTATAATTTAAAAATACATAAAGGTGGTAAAAGTTAATATGTGTTTTGTGTTGGTAATAATTAAAAACTGTGGAGAAGCTGAATATCTGCTTGGGTAAAAAAATATTTTCAAGGCAGGAAAACTATTAAAAATGAATGATAGATAACGAGTATGCATTACTTATCAGATGTAAATATTTACCTAGATAGTCTATTCACACACACACAAATTATTACTCTGACTTCTCATTGCACTCACTGCCTTCTAACTTTTTCTGAGCATGCTTAGTGCTTAGAACTAAAATTATGTCGTTCTTCAGAATGATGGGTCTTATGAAGATTTATCTGTCAAGTAGCCAGCTGTGTTATGGCAGGTCTTTGAGGTTCTTTCTCTTCTCACTTTAATTTACTTTCAGGAGAGAGATGGCTGGCAAGGTTTAAGCAAGCATGATAAAGACTAATTAAAGAGTTGTTCCTCAAATCTCCTTGAAATTAGAGGTTGATTCACTGAAATAATTCATATTTCATAACCCAAAATAAGCAAAACTTTGAATCTTAGCAAGAAAGTTGAAGAGCTATATGGATTACCCAGTTCTTTGCTGTGGAATTGTGCAGTTGAATTTAGAATAGAATAGAATTTGTGTTTCCAGTAAAACCAATTCAGAACAGCTTTGCATCATAGAACTAAATTAGACCATAACTCCCTCTAATTAGTTGGGATAGTGATATTTTTAGTCCTTAATCACACCTTTTAGTGAAGAATTCCAAAGTCTTTAGAATAAAGTCTATTGTCCTACATCCTTGGGGGTAGTTCTTGAGAGAGGGAAGTTAACAAATGCAGAGACAAAAGAGGTGATCTAAGGAGTATTTCTTTAATTGTTGGAGAGGTATGGAGCTACTTTATAACTGCTCTTTTAAATTTTTGCCGTGTACTGGAGCTATCTTGTCACATTATCCCAGGGTGCAGAGACAACAGAGGGAACACTGCCCAGAGCCAAGCAGAACTGGATGGTTCATCTACAGGGATTCATTGGCCTGCATTCACTAGTGCCTCCAACTTCTCTCTAGGACGTTTCCTTGATACCTTTCCTTTTCATGAAATGGGCCAGAAAATGGATGTGTGGAGAGCCAAAAGAAGTGGTGAAGAGTTATTTGGACTACTCAGAATTACTAGAATTGAGGCACTTGGATTTTGCACAAATTACCCAGTTGATTGCATCAGCCTTCCATTTCACTTTCCAGAATCTAGTTTGTGAGTTTTTAAAAATGGAAAACTTGGAAGTGTGATATAACTACTCACATAATGGTAGAACATATAATGATTATATATTTCATTTTCTGGAAACTTTGTTAAGGTTATGAGTATCAGTTGCAAAGTTGTACCTTAGATGCATTATGGGGAAAAAGGCCTTCTCTCAGATGATTTATTTTCTGTGTCTGCTCACCCCTTTTCAAGAACCAGTCAACATTTACAGATCAATTCTTTATTGTGTGTAAAAGCCTTTATCACGTTCCTTATTATAGTGTTCAAATCTGTCTCCCCTTGATACCTGCTATTTTCTAGGCTGAGAAGAGAAAGGCATCATTAGAATATCACCAAGGTTTGGTTGCAGCACTTTAGAAGCAGTGAGATGTGAAGATGGTGAGGCGATTGGAGCATCCTCAGGGAGATATTTAGCTGGAATCTCTGAGAGTATGATTCAAACCAAAGAGAAGAAAAACGGGACAGAAGTTATTCTTTGATTTCTGCTCAGTTTAAATCTGAGGACAAGCTTATTGAAAGCAGGTTGTTTGCTTTGCAGTTAAAGGCCTGATTAGAACAATGGGACTTAAATCTTCTCAGCAGTGACATTCTCATTGATGACATTAAGAATTTATTGAAAACCTGAAGGGCGCATAAGAACAAACTAGGGAAGAGGGGAAGGAATGTATCTGTGGGATAGGGTGAGGTGGATTTTGAGGATGGGAACTGCTTGGAGGGATGGGGTCAGGAGTTCTCAGAAGAGTGGCAGTGATCCCTTTAGATGTATTTAGAAAAAAATTGTGAAAATCAACCAGGAAGGCTTATTTGTTCCTATTTCCCTGAGTTTTACCTTCCAAATATATTTAAACAGTAGGTAGCCATGTTGAGAAAGGAGGAGCCCTACTGATAAATATGCTTAGTCTTCTATTTTGTTGTTATTGAAAAGTTGAATTAAACCACAGACTCTGGGCAAATCATTTTAGTATGATTAAAAACATTCATTACACTTCCCTCCTAAAAGCAGCTTCCCTAAAGCAGAGAAAAATGTTACAAATGCATTCACATTAAAGTCTGATTCTTTTTCTAAATTGGAAGACATGAAAGCACATTAAATTTTTTTCCAGTAAACAGTCATTAGAGTAATTAGGAATTTGCTGGTGATGAATGTCTAGAGGGAACATGACCCTACCTCATCTTTTAGTTTTCTTCTCATTAAAAGCAACATTTGGTGATAACCCAATCATGATTGCAATAGAAAGCTTATAGAAAGTAAAATCCATGGACATTGAGGTTGACTTGACCTTGAAGTAATAATTCCACAGTCCTACATTTCATGAAAGGTAGGAAAAAACTTTTAAGTATGTGATCACTTAGACCTTGTCCATGAGTTATCAGTCTCACCTGTGTCTCTGTATGTACTTATTTCTTTTTGTACCATTTCATGTCTTGGCAGTACCTTTACCAGAGTATTATAACATGTTATGTGTAGGGAAGTTTATAGTAATCATAAGGTATGGTTGCTATCCTACAATCCAGCTAGGGACAGATGTTTACTGGTGGATCTATAGATACCATTATTAAAGTAATATCAGCTAATAAGAGGCAAATCCCCCTGAAGTTAGTGGATTAACATAATAGTAGTTTTTCTCTCACTCATGAGAAGTCCAAAATCTTTTGTGGTATACAGAATAATGCACCCCCCCCCCAAAGATGTCCATGTCCTAATCATCTGAGCCTTACATGGCAAGAGGGACTTTGAAGATGTTATTAAATTAAGGATCTCGAGATGGGAAGATTATCCTGGATTATTTGGGTAGACCCAGTGTAGTCACAGGGGTTATTAAAAGGGAGGGAGGGAGGCAAGATAGACACAGAAGGCATGTGATGACAGTAGAGGGTCCATGAGAGAGATTGAAAGATATTATGCTGCTGGTTTTAAAGATGGAGGATGGGTCCATGAGCTATGCAGGTGGTCTCTAGAAACTATAAAAGGGAAAGAAACATTCTCCCCTTGAGCCTCCTGGGGAATACAGCCCCGTTGAACCATTTTAGGACTTCTGACTCGTGAAATGTAGGAGAATAAATTTGCATTGTTTTAAGCCAGTAAATTTGTGGTAATTTGTTACAGCAGCCATGGGAAACTAATATATTTTCCATGTGGTCAACCAGGGACCCAGTCTCCTTTCTTTTATGGCTCCACCAGATACCAGGTCCTTGGAGTCTGCTGCATTTAGCCAGTAGGTAGAGAAACAGAATGAAGGATGGTAGTGGGAGGTTTTTATGCACCAGGGTAGTAAGTGGCAAACACAATTTCTATTCACATTCCACTGTTTTCACCCATGTCAAGATGTCAAACTGACTGAAATTCTCCTTTATAATTTTTGATCCCTTTATCAGTCTATAACACTTTTCTTTATGTCATTATATACTCTGGTCCATGCAGCTGCTAATGCTAGCCATTGGTAGTCATATTTGATACCTCCCTCCCTCTCTCCTCATCTCCCACATCTAATCTGTTACTGAGTCCTAATGATTCTACCGAACCTCAAATCTATCACTCTTCTCCATCTCCACTGCCACCATCCTCTTCTAAATTGCCACGAGACTACACTCAGTGTAGCTGTGCATCCAGGAATACAGTGCAGCCTGTTTGGTGAGTAGGTAGTCTGTTTTTGCGACAGATGCCAAACTGAGTAATCAGCTGACGGTCATTATCTCTTCCTAGTAGCTGTGATTTGATATTGGATTTTAAATAACATTACTTAGTTTTTCAGAGTGTTAAATATTGTGAGATGAGTCTTGGTGTTTTCCTCATTTTACGGACGAGCCTCATTTAAAGGTCTGTAGTGACCTCAAGCCCTTTGAGATGAAGGCAAAAAATAATGAGTAAATTTAAAAAATACATTCATGCCACTAATGGTAAAATAACTTGACTGATATGAGCCAGAAAGCTTGGGGTAGAAGTGAAAAAATTCAAATAATTAAGTTCATGCTCTTTCTGAGAAATGATTTTGCCTTAATTTCTCAGCACTACTGATGAGCTCCGTTGGGCCATGAGCATCAGCCTTGCTTACTACTTTCTTCAGTGTGGAGGAAGTTAACACCCTAGGAAACGTGTGAATAGATGTTGTGAGCCTTGGAATATTACTCTGCCACACTTCACCAGATAGATGAGTTTGATCTGAATACCAGATGGTACCTCATTTGTATTTTCGCAAATATGCAATTCTTTCTTTTTTTTAAAAGAAGAAATAGACATCATACTGAACCCAGAAAAATGTAAAAATGGTTGTATTTTGCTGCAGTCTTGCCTCATCCTTCTATCTTATATAAGCCTTATTACAAAATATATATTGAGTCTATATTTTAAGATTTTTAAATACTATTTTGTTTGAAATATCTCTATATTTTTAATGCTGTAAAGTAATAGGTGTTCATACCAAAACATTTAGAAGATATACGTAAGAGACCATCATACTGATTTAGAAAATATTAATTATTTGATGCATATTCTTCTATAAATATATTCATGCATCCTTCTCAAGAGCTCACCTTTAAAATATTCTTACCTGTACCCAAGATGCCATATTGAAAAATGGTTTTCTTCAGACTTTATGACCTTCTTATTAAATACCTTCATATTCACCTCATTATAGGACACTCCCGTGTACATGGTTGCTCATGATAGACATCTGGTAGTCATTTTTGGTGCCTCCCTGTCCTTTACGTCCCACATCCAATCAGTTACCAAGTCCTATTGATTGTACCTATCTTCATCACTTTCCTTCATCTCTGCCACCACCACCTGCTTACTGGCCCATGCGTGAATTTCTTCCTGCCTGGAATACTTCCCTTTCTCCATATCCCTACCCCTAGCTTTCCCAAGGCTACTTTCTTACTCCTCATCACCTTCCTAATAATTGCTTGCCCTTTAGATTTCATTTCTTGGTAACTTCTTCCAGGAAGCCTTTTCTGATAAATCCATTTAGACTGCCTTCTGTATGCTTTCTTAGCACCATATACATATCTCTATCATACCACTTATCACCATGGTACTGCATCCTGTTTACTTGTCTGTAGTCTTCCTAATGCTTAGAAAATGCCTGTCCTTGAAGGATTGTTATACATTGTTGAATGGTTGAATAAGCATAGTAGGACATTAGATTAAATGGGTAAATGGGATCAGTTTTGGCCTCTGAGAGCCATGTCGATTTTTGAGTAAAGGAGTGATGCAGAAACACATAGCTTTAGAACTGTTAGTATTATGGAGGACAAATTGGAAAGAAATGGATAAACCAGAGAGTCCTGCTTGGAGATTGTTGCTTGATCTCAGAGTGAAGTAATGAGAACATTGACTTTTGTTATTGGGAATAGAAAGGTATGAATATGAGGACCCTCAAACGAATTAACAAAGACCTGCTCCTGGTCACTCTGGGGTTAAATAATACACATAGAACTCTCAGGGTTCCATCCCAAATAACCGGGAGAGGAAATTTCAAGGGAAGAGGTGATAGTTACAGTCTGGAAGGACACTTTGAGGAAAAAAACGTGGAAGATCACTAAAGGCAGCCCTTTTCTTTCCTGCCACCTGCTCTTCAGCAATGGTGCCACGTAGTTGAACTCTTTCTGACCTGGTTACACACACTTTTTCCCAAGGGGAGGGGATCTCACCACCTCTCTGGGTAGTGTATTTATTCTCCCAAGAGCTGCTCTTTGTTTTTCTTAGTTTGCATTTTAACACGGACTAGTTTCAGTAGTAATAAAAGGAACAGCACATAACACAATCTGTCATCCAAAAGTTGGAAAACAGACCCAGGAGGTTAATTCCTGGTGTTTTCAAATACTGAGGAAACACTCCCAAACAATATATGTGCTTGTATGTAGGTCATGCGATGGATCATAATTATAAACAACATTTTTTGATAAAAAGGCAAAAAGATGTCAATATAGAGCCTTAATTAATGAGCAGGTATTTAAAGCTGGCTTACTATATTCAGTGTATTACTATATTCAAATAGTATATTGCATGTATAATTGTATATTCAGTATATTACTGTGGTGTGTGTGTATGTGTGTGTGTAAGGAGTATAAAGAATAGTCTTTGCTCTCATGGAGCTTATACTTTGGGTGAGGAAATGAGCTGTAGTTTTATGGAAGTGTAAGTAAAATATAACAGTAACTAATTTAATGTATAGGTGTATGATTACTTAAGGCTTTGGATTTTAGGTAGCAAGTCAACTCAAGGAGAATTAAACAACAAAGTGGGATTTATAATAAGGAGACAGGAATATGTCACAAGAGCAGGAATGCATCAGGGACCCTGAAAAGGATCTGGAAAGTCTGGAAAGCTGTCACCTCCTTTCTGTTTTCTAGCCACCCCCACACCTGGCTCATTTTCTGAGGTGCTCCAGAGTGCCCATGTCGGCATGCTGCTGACGGGCTGCTTGATTCCAAATCCAAATTTCCAGTTGAAGAAATATGATTATGTTAATTGGGTTGAGCATCCATGATTTACACAATTGTGTAATAGAAGTAGAGCTGTCAGAGTTCATAGACCATTTTCAGAGAAGATGCCCATTATAATGTATTGTTAAATATTTTGTTTAGGGGTATCTACCCTTATTTTTACTACCAGTAGGTGTGGCTGAACCATTAGATTCCAAATGGATAACAGTTTCCTGGGTTGGGAAAATAATGAGGACTTGTCATGACAACCCATGATTTGGTCAGAATTTCTCTTTGGTGCTGTAGAGATTTTTCTATTGAATGGTTATTTGCACATACATTAATCACAGCTATGCTTGGTGGGACTATCACTCTGCCGTCTGTCATATTAGCTAAGAGTCATGCTTTTCTTTCCTGTATTTCAAAGTTTCCTTTTGGAGAAAAAATTCTCTGCGGGGTAGTGTAGGATTATATCTTTGTTACCAAATTAACTTTTATTAAGTATAGTAGAGACAGTCTCAGCATTGAGGACAGGTCTATAAATGCTCAGGAGAGCACTGAAATTTTATTACTTATGTATGGTTCTCTCTCCAATTTTAAAATTATTTGCATTTCCCCTTATCTTCAGTTTCTGTTAATGTGCTGTGCTTGGTAGGAAAATATCTGAAAACTGGTTCTTTCAAAACGTCTTCTAATGTGACATGAGGCAAAGTGGACACAATGGCAGTACAGCACAGAGGATGGAATGATTCACTGCAGTTCAGGTGGCTTGAACTGAACTCTGAGAAGATCTTGGATGGTTTTTAAAACTGTCCTTGACATAATTTTGATAAGGAGGTAATGTGTACAGTGGCATTTGTTCAAGTTTGCTTTTGAGAAGAATTCATTTACTGATATTAGTTCCTTAACCTTTTCACTAGTTTATTACTTAAATACATACAGCCAAACTTTTTATCAGGAAAGCTTGTGAGGAGTACTGAATATGGTTTCATGTAGGACACGTAGGCCTAGTGATTCTTTAGTATTACGTTAAAAAATGGAAAGACCCAAGATAAATTAAAATCAAAGAACTTTTTAGAAACTTCCCATAGGGAACATAAAGAAATAGAAAGGGCTTTTATGTCTATATATTCAGAAATAAAGTCAAGCTATTCTTTTCTCATCTTTAAATGAAATTTCAAATTAGTGAAAATTACAGAGTTTGAATGTAATTGGAGAATGTAATATGAAAAACACTTTATATTATTAAAATCCAGGGATGTATGTTGCATACAACATATTTGTTTCTGGGTAGAATGCTCATTCACTCATTCATTTTTGGCCTGGCCATGGAGATCCAGATGCTTATGATCTCATACTAGGAAAATGAAAGAAGTGGAATTACAATGAGATTTCTACAGTAAGAAAGTTTCTTCTTCACAATGGCTCAGGTCAGTGAAGCTGATGGGTCCTGAGCTGGGACTTTGCTATAAAAGTAAGACCTCAGTTTACTACAGCGTCAATGGCTCTTTTTCTGTAGGCTGATGTGGATGTAAGTGGTGTGGCAGGTGACTTGCCTGCTTTTCAGATCAGTGGGGAGACTCGAAGGAGCTGGAGGAGCAGTTAGTTAATCTGGCTTCATGTGGAAATTAATGCCTGGAGCCTGAGTGACACAGCTTAGTATCTTTCTGGTGTCACTGGGCTACTTGCTAATAGCATCCTTCATTTATTCACACACATTTGTATTAAGAATCTAGCAGTGGCTCAATACATGTATGTCAAGTAAGCTAGATGTGCACTGATTTAGGATTCTGACTGTAACTTTAATAGCACCCAAAACTGCCTAAAACAGAGGTAACAGGTAAAACAGAAGCTTATGAAAAGGCTTCTAAATCTCAAAAATTCTTTGTTATATTGTCTAGATTTTAGAGTTTATATTTGACTGTGACACTAACTTGTCTTGGTTAATCTAGATCAAGACTTTGCCTCAGTTGACTACTTTGTAAAAACAGTTAAGTTTGTTTTATTCATAGAAGATTTGTGGTATAGTTATGCTTGAATTATAATTCACCCCACCCCATTGAATTATATTCAATACATCGTATGTATTGAATACATACTATGTGTAAGGCATTTTGTTAAATTCTCTGAGGACAAAAATACGTTAAATATATGCATTAAATATAAGGTATGGTCCTTTTTCTCAAAGAGTTCATGGTCTAATAGTGAAACTGAGATGTATGAAAATACAGTAACACCTATCAGACTGTGATAAATGCATGTATAACAAAGTTAAGTTTAGCTATGTGAGTTTATAGTTTCTTACAATAAAGCTGTTCAGAGTGCCATTTTTGGAATTATTTAAAATTTTCCTGGTTATTTTAGATTAAGGAGAGCACACGCATGAGCACGTGTTTAACCTAGTGTGCAGGTGCAGGCACTTTGCTATGTCCACTTGTCTTGTTGGATGCTGTGTGTGATGTAGTGGAAGGCAGAGGACTAGATGTCATTCTTCTTTACCTTTCTGTGTGACATTGGGCTTATCATCAAATATCTTGGGGGGTTGTAAATTGAGGATACAGATACCTCTCCTGGGTAAAGGATTGTTCTCTAGCTCAAATGAGTAATCAGGAAAGGTATTTTGGAAATGAGAAACCCACACACAATAAATCTAAGGAATTAGTTTCCTTTGATTTAAGGTATTCTCTCCAATTCTTATGTAAGCATTTAAAAATTATGAAGAGTGGTTGCTTTATGATGATAAAATGTTATAGTTTTCCTTGTACAGATGAAAAAGCCATAAGTGTTTTTATTTTTTTATTTCTGAGGTATACATTTTAAAGTAATAACTAGAATTATGACTTACAACATTATACCAGAACATATAAGATTTTTAGAAATTTCATGTAATGTCTGAAACATTTATATTAACATATTTCCATACAAATAACCCAAAGAAAGTTTAGTATTAGTTGTTTTTGTTTGTTTGTTTGTTTTTTTATACAGCAGGTTCTTATTAGTCATCAGTTTTATACACATCAGTGTATACATGTCAATCCCAATCGCCCAGTTCAGGACACCACCCCACTGCGGTTTTCCGCCCTTGGTGTCCATACATTTGTTCTCTACATCTGTGTCTCAACTTCTGCCCTGCAAACTGGGGGTGCATGTGTCTTTTTGAATTACAGTTTTCTCTGGGTTTACTTCTTCTTTTCCAATTTGTATTCCTTTTATTTCTTTTTCTTCTCTGATTGCCGTGGCTAGGACTTCCAAAACTATGTTGAATAATAGTGGTGAGAGTGGACATCCTTGTCTTGTTCCTGATCTTAGAGGAAATGCTTTTAATTTTTCACCATTGAGAATGATGTTTGCGGTGAGTTTGTCAAATATGGCCTTTAATATGTTGAGGTAGATTCCCTCTATGCCCACTTTCTGGAGACTTTTTATCATAAATCGGTGTTGGATTTTGTCAAAAGCTTTTCCTGCATCTATTGAGATGATCATATTTTTATTCTACAATTTGTTAATATGGTGTGTCACATTTATTGATTTGTGTATATTGAAGAATCTTTGCATCCTTGGGATAAACCCCACCTGAACATGCTGTATGATCCTTTTAATGTGTTGTTCAATTCTGTGTGCTAGTATTTTGTTGAGGATTTTTACATCTATATTCATCAGTGATATTGGCCTATAATTTTCTTTTTTGATAGTGTCCTTCTCTG
>NC_041224.1:121867986-121876131 GCF_002837175.3 Physeter macrocephalus | reverse complement strand
TTTATGATTTCTTTCCTTCTGCTAACTTTGGGTTTTGTTTGTTCTTCTTTCTCTAGTTCCTTTAGATGTAAGGTTAGATTGTTTATTTGAGATTTTTCTTGTTTCTTGAGGTAGGCTTGTATAGCTATAAACTTCCCTCTTAGAACTGCTTTTGCTGCATCCCATAGGTTTTGGATTGTCGTGTTTTCATTGTCATTTGTCTCTAGGTATTTTTTGATTTCCTCTATGATTTCTTCAGCGATCTCTTGGTTATTTAGTAACGTAGTGTTTATCCTCCATGTGTTTGTGTTTTTTACATTTTTTCCCTGTAATTCATTTCTAATTAATCTGCTGTTTTTGGTTGGAATGTCCTATAAATATCAATTAAATCTATCTGGTCTATTGTGTCATTTAAAGCTTCTGTTTCCTTATTTATTTTCATTTTGGATGATCTGTCCATTGGTGTAAGTGAGGTGTTAAAGTCCCCCACTACTACTGTGTTACTGTCGATTTCCTCCTTTATAGCTGTTAGCAGTTGTCTTTTGTATTGAGGTGCTCCTATGTTGGGTGCATATATATTTATAATTGTTATGTCTTCTTGGATTGTTCCCTTGATCATTATGTAGTGTCCTTCCTTGTCTCTTGTAACATTCTTTATTTTAAAGTCTATTTTTGTCTGATATGAGTATAGCTACTCCAGCTTTCTTTTGATTTCCATTTGCATGGAATATCTTTTTCCATCCCCTCACTTTCAGTCTGTATGTGTCCCTAGGTCTGAAGTGGGTCTCTGGTAGACAGCATATATATGGGTCTTGTTTTTGTGTCCATTCAGCTAGCCTGTGTCTTTTGGTTGGAGCATTTAATCCATTCATATTAAAGGTAATTATCGATATGTATGTTCCTGTGACCATTTTCTTAATTGTTTTGGGTTTGTTTTTGTAGGTTCTTTTCTTCTCTTCTGTTTCCCACTTAGAGAAGTACTTTAGCATTTGTTGTAGAACTGGTTTGGTGGTGCTGAATTCCCTTAGTTTTTGCTTGTCTGTAAAGCTTTTGATTTCACCATCGAATCTGAATGAGATCCTTGCTGGGTAGAGTAATCTTGGTTGTCGGTTCTTCCCTTTCATCACTTTAAGTATATCATGCCACTCCCTTCTGGCTTGTAGAGTTTCTGCTGAGAAATCAGCTGTTAACCTTATGTGAGTTTCTTCATATGTTATTTTTCGTTTTTCCCTTGCTGCTTTCCATAATTTTTCTTTGTCTTTAATTTTTGCCAGTTTGATTACTATGTGTCTCAGCGTGTTTCTCCTTGGGTTTATCCTGTATGGGACTCGCTGTGCTTCCTGGACTTGGGTGGCTATTTCCTTTCCCATGTTAGGGAAGTTTTCCACTATAATTTCTTCAAAAATTTTCTTGGGTCCTTTCTCTCTCTCTCCTCCTTCTGGGACCCCTATGATGTGAATGTTGTTGCATTTAATGTTGTCCCAGAGGTCTCTTAGGCTGTGTTCATTTCTTTTCATTCTTTTTTCTTTATTCTGTTCCGCAGCAGTGAATTCCACCATTCTATCTTCCAGGTCACTTTTCCATTCTTCTGCCTCAGTTCTTCTGCTATTGATTCCTTCTAGTGTAGTTGTCACTTCAGTTATTGTATTGTTCATCTCTGTTTGTTTGTTCTTTAATTCTTCAAAATCTTTGTTAAACATTTCTTGCATCTTCTCGATGTTTGCTTCCATTCTTTTTCCGAGGTCCTTGACCATTTTTACTATCATTATTCTGAATTCTTTTTCTGGAAAGTTGCCTATCTCCACTTCATTTAGTTTTTCTGGGTTTATCTTTTTCCTTTATCTTGTACATAGCCCTCTGCCTTTTCATCTTGTCTATCTTTCTGTGAATGTGGTTTTTGTTCCACAGGCTGCAGGATTGTAGTTCTTATTGCTTCTGCTGTCTGCCCTCTGGTCCATAAGTGTTTTTACTTGTCCTTAATTCTCCATGGCATGTTCCTTTTCACTCTTAATGACTCCACATGGCTTAAAATTAATTTACATCCTTACCTAATGTCATATCATGGCTCTTTGATATACTTTGATATAATCGCAGAATTTTTTGATAAAGCTTAAGATGCACAGAGATTTCCTTTATGTGCATATGAATAACTAACTATAAATATGACCCAAATTTTATAGTCTTTATTCCCCCACCTCATTCTCAAAGGATAATCGTGTATAGCTTTCACATAATGACTAAAATACTAGACTCATCTGAAATACAATTAATTTTTATAAATGAAAAGATTTACAAATTGTAGGTCAAGGACAACTACTCCTTAGTAACCCTTTATTTAATACCTGGATTTGACTTAACATAAACTTCTGCTATAAAATGAACACACACTACCTGACTTTCCTGGCTTGCTGGGAGATGAGCAGACTGAATAGGGTTTCAGTAGATGCTCTGTGGGGCTTCATTTTAAAATTTTTACATAGGTATTATGATTTTAGTAGGTCGAGTAAAAAAATAGTTTCTCTCCTTTAGGAAGCCCCAGAGCCTTAGCATGATGCTGGGTTTTAAGATGGAGAAGTGAAATATCAACTGGGAGAGGTAATGAGCAGGTGACTTTGGAGCTGGCTGGGAGATAAGGCGGTTTCTGGGCTTCAGTCTTGAGCGGAGAGATAGAATGCAGAAGGCCAAGAGCACTATTGAGTCTGTCAAACTCTGGGATAAATTAAAAGCATCTTTTCTTAGTAGGAGCCATCAGTTTAGGAAAGGAGCAATTAGATGATAACAGTAGGATATTTCAAAAGCAGTTCTCGCCTTTAAATTAGAATAGGAGAGAAGTGATGGTAAACTAAGCAATCAGGAATTGTTCAGACGTAACTCTATAGGGCAAAAAGTATACTAATCTGCTGTTAAGGAGGAGGTTTTCAAGCTTTTTTTTTTTTTTTTTTTTTAGCAGCATTAGCTATTTCTTCCAGATGGAATTTTACATGGCTTCCCACATTCCCTCTGTAGCCGCTTCATTTATAAAATAGGTAAAAGTGGAGTTGCTGCAGTTTGAACCAGGGATGGGGGAGCCAGGGCTCATCTGATTGTCATCCTCCCTGGGGCCCCTCAGGTAATCTCTTGGAGCTTGAGGGTTCCACAGACCACAGTTTAAAAGCTACTACCTCAAGTTATAAAGGAAAGCAAATGTTTAGACCAGAAAAAATACTAACTATATAGCTTGGTCAATTCACTTAAGCTTCCTAAACCTCAGTTTTCTTATCTGTAATCTTGGAATAATAATATTTACTTCATATGGTTGTTGTGAGGATTAAATCAAATGAGCTAATGGACTTATTAGGTGCTTAATACCATGCTTGATATATTACAATGACTCAGTGCAATCAAGTATCTATGACTTAGTTTAACTTTACCTATCAAATCATTTCTGAACCTGTTCCTTCCAACTGGAATAAACCATTATGTGTCAGTTACTAAGCTGTTGTCTCTCTCAGCTCCAAACCTATCATACTTCTATTCCCTACTCTGTCATGCTGAGGCTGGGACTCTGTATACCACATTTCTGCTTAGTCAGGAGTGTCCTTGTTGGTCTTTGCCAACAGGGGGTGCCAGGGAGCATGCACAGCTGGTGGAGGGAGAAGGGACTTGGACTTGCTATTCTCTGTTGGTTCATGCAGGCTTTTTGATTTTGTCAGGGTCACCCTTACCTTACTAAACCCTGGCCACGGCAGTTGAGTCCAAAGAAGCAGTTGAATCCAGTTTTCGTTTCACTAATGCTGGCAGGATCAGCCTTGTCCAACTCCCTCAGAGACACACCAGCATCAGGCAACCAGTGCCCGCTCCTCGATAGTCTGGGTCCCCACACAAGGCCCCTTCAACAAGCTTCTAAATTTTAATAATTCCAACCTCTTCCCTTTGTTTCTCCAACTCTAGGTGCAGTAATGGCTTCCTGTGGTTTTTACCTCTGTGATACCTTAGAGTTCTGTCTGCCTTTTCAGCTATTCAATATGTAGTTAACAATTATCTATATTAAATTCTATCTATTAAAAGTAAGTGTGACTTCTATGCCCTAACCGGACTCTGAAAAATACTGACACCTATTCCCTCCTTTGTTTCCCTACTGGGATTTGTTTTTGGGTCCCAAGTGCCTTCATAATTAACTGGTGCATGGTAAGTCCATATATACAGCTGCCTACTGAATAACTCTAATTGAGTATCTCTCTTTGGATCTCACACTCAGTATTTCCCAACCTGTATTCATCGTCTTTTCTTATTGCTACACCTGCAGTTCCTTTATATTGGTCTGCGGCATCAGCGTGTGCTTTTAATTAATTAATTAATTGGCTACACCACGTGGCTTGCAGGATCTTAGTTCCCTGACTAGGGATTGAACCCATGCCATCAGCAGCGAAAGCATGTGGTCCTAACCACTGGCTCACCAGGGAGTTCCCTCAATGTGTGCTTTAATTTTTAAAATTAATTTATTTTTAATAAATTTATTCATTTTATTTTTGGCTGTGTTGGGTCTTCGTTGCTGCGTGTGGGTTTTCTCTAGTTGCGGCGAGCAGGGGCTACTCTGTTGCGGTGCATGGTCTTCTCATTGCAGTGGCTTTTCTTGTTGTGGAGCATGGGCTCTAGGCGCGTGGGCTTCTGTAGTTGTGGCACATGGGCTCAGTAGTTGTGGAACACGGGCTTAGTTGCTCTGCGGCATGTGGGATCTTCCTGGACCATGGCTCGAACCCGTGTCCCCTTCACTGACAGGTGGATTTCTTAACCACTGTGCCACCAGGGAAACCCAATGTGTGCTTTTAAATGAATTGAACTCACAGTGGTCTGAAACTGATCTCTATAGCAATTGAACCAATGTGAACAAATGAAAATTACTAACATCTTGGAACTTCAAGATGCTGTAGTAGCTGAGAGAAATTTTGGTTTTGAAGATGTTAACACAATTCATTTTAGAATTTGAATCTGTAAAAGTTAATAATCAGAAGAGAGGCACTTGATTAGGAACTGGGAAACCCAGATCCTATTCCTTTTGTTTCACACATTTTACAACTCATTAGTCTTTCACTTTCTCCATCAGTAAAATGGGATTATAATAATTGCTCCTATATATGTCAAAGATACATTTAATATATATATGAACATACACATTAAATAATGTAGCTGCAAGTTATAATAATTTAAAAAAATTTGAAATTATTCAAAGTTTTAACATATTTTAAAGAATTTTCCCCCCAAGTCTAATTAAAACAGATGGGCCCATAGTACCATCTATAAAAGGAGCTTAAACTATACTTAAATTTTTAGACTATTCCGCTTAACCTAAAAAATTCATTGTGTTTCACCAAATAAATATTATTGACTAAAAGTTGGGAGAGTTTGAATTACATAGTTATTAAATACTTGTCTAACATAATTGTGTTTTTTTGAGAAGCTGTTCCTGTCTTGCATAACTGTGTTTGAAAAAGGGAGTCTTTGTTATAAAAGAGTGATGTAGTAGCTCAATTTCACTAGCATAGAATGGGGGGGGATGAAGAGTTATTTAATTTCTAATAGTGAATAGGTGAGGGAACAGAACAAGTAATGAATTTTAAATTATTTCAGTTTTCATGCTGGATCAATGTTTGCTATTGCGGAAATTTTTTTTGAGTAATTTTAGTTTGGAGAAAATTAGAATTGATTTACTGGTAATGTAGATTCAGAATGGAAACAACTAGAAGCCATGCTGAATAATAAACTAAAATATAGATTTCTTGTCTCAGTGTTTAAAAGTCATCATTTTTGAAGGAAAATAAGTGAACTGTGGTTAATCCAAATGTTTATCTGGGTGGATATGAATGATATCTGTAGTATAGCAAGAAAAACTTGATGCCCATAATGTGCCTATATATTATCAAAGAATTCAATAAAACTCCAATGAAATGCCAGATCGTTCTTCCTTTTAAATATGCTTAGGAATTGAAATACCATCAAAAGAATTCAGTTCTGCATGCAGTGAACCAGTTATTTTTAATGGAGAAACAAATAAACAATTATATAATTATCTTCTTTGAGCAAATAGGCAGTTGAATTTCAATGATTTAAACAGCTTTCTTTTCAATTAAAAATGTTATGGGGGCTTCCCTGGTGGCGCAGTGGTTGCGCGTCCGCCTGCCGATGCAGGGGAACCGGGTTCGCGCCCCGGTCTGGGAGGATCCCACATGCCGCGGAGCGGCTGGGCCCGTGAGCCATGGCCGCTGAGCCTGCGCGTCCGGAGCCTGTGCTCCGCAACGGGAGAGGCCGCAGCAGAGGGAGGCCCGCATACCACAAAAAAAAAAAAAAAAAATGTTATGGAGTAAAGTTATAAAGAAACCTGATAAAAATAATAAAAATACATTTGTAACAGATTCAAGCAGTTACTTTCAGATAATGAGATGTTGTTTGGTTTCCTTTGCTGAGGTTTTTCAGTATAAAGTCCATTTGAATTATCATTCCTTGGCCTTTTGAGATTTTCAAATGTATAAGGATTTCTAAGAATATGTATATTTTTCCCTATATTATATTTAGCTACAAAGAAATGCCAGTAATCTGACAAACATTTATGAGATGTACTGTGTTCTGGAAACTGTCCTAGGTCCTGGGATAGGGTTAGAAGGTAGGGGAGGAGATAATAAAGATAAGTACGACAGCCCGATCAGATTGTATTTGCAATGAAGCATGGGAACCCTGGAGTTTCATAGCTCACCATGGTTCTCAGGGGAAAAGTGAAAAAAATAAATGAAACAATTGGTGTAGGAGTTCATTATTTTCCATGCTGGCCACTTTCTGGCTGTAGTCCTACTGATTTTGTGTCAGTCCATCAGAGTATGACCAAAAGCCATAACTTAGAACAGTGCATATGAACTTATCCATATGTTATTACACATCAGTAGCAAAGAGAAGATCACCAATACCTCTCTCCATTTTGACTAAACCTTATGGAAACAGTTGATGCCATCCATGGGATTTGCAATCTGGAAGATGCTGAGCAGGTCCCGCCACCTGGTGAAGTGCACAGCAACTCCTGAGGTTGCTCTGTGATGGCATGACTAGTTGGGTTGGAAGTGATTCTGTCCTGCCTGTTTCTGCTGTAAACAGATGTACTTATGCGTTATGCTTTAAAATAAAATAAGGAAACTAGAATCCAGTATTTGACTTTAGTATGAATCCCTCAGGCAACCTTTCATTCATTCAGTTATTTAGCACTAACCAAGTTCTGAAGCATCTCATGCAGGGAAAAACACACTGGTACTAACCCTGGGGACATGATGAAAGACTTGGTCTCTACCCTCTGAAAGCATGAATTCTAACAAGGAGGAACCTATTTGCACTGTGGTAAGGGCTTATTGCAGAATGGCTTCTGACCAAGTTTTTCTCTAAGAGGTTGCCTGTTTTGACCAAATTGAGCACTCTTTCCACCAGGCGCTTGACAAAGTTGCAGAACAAATAGTGGACTTGGTGGTACGGAGCGATCCACCTCATATTTGCCCCTCCTGATCAGAACCATAAACTTTGTGGGTCAGCCAATGCATTTCCCCCCACAGGATAAAAGCATCTGGGAGGAGGGAGACTCAGCTGTGTAATCTCTGTCTTCCCTCTTTCCAAACTCCAGTATAGGGGATGTTAGAGGAGAAACGATGGGAAATGATTTGAATGCAAGAGGTTTAATGTCTCTGTGATTAGGTCTCAAGACTTCTTCATAGAGCTCCCTTCCCCCTCCTCTGTGCACACACTCATGCTAACTCCTGACTGGTCCTTCTAACAGCAAGGCTATTACACCTCAGCTGTGAGGCAGAATGGTGTGGGCTCATCTTCTATCCACTCATTTCTCTGTAAGGCACAGAAGAGACAGACGCTAATTGCTCAAGGAGATAGAGTGTGGTTATCAAAACTTATTTTTTGTCAGGTCTTGGTCATCAGTTCAGTGTTATCCCATCAGACTCACAGAACATTAACATGTCTCTTATTTTTCTTTCAAAACAAGTGATATTAATAGTATATGGTGAGGGCTTCCCTGGTGGCGCAGTGGTTGAGAATCCGCCTGCCGATGCAGGGCACACGGGTTCGTGCCCCGATCCGGGAAGATCCCACATGCCGCAGAGCGGCTGGGCCCGTGAGCCATGGCCGCTGGGCCTGCGCGTCCGG
>NC_041224.1:121861167-121867955 GCF_002837175.3 Physeter macrocephalus | reverse complement strand
CACACACACACACACACACACACACACACAAAAATAGTATATGGTGAGATAATTTCTAAAACATAGACTGATACTTTATTTTACTTTCCTCACCTCCAAGATGAGGAAAGTTAATTATTCAATAGAACTCCTAAGAAATGTCCTATATCTTGTTAAAAGAGACTGCAATACATCTGCTACGGTCTGAATGTTTGTGTTCCCCCCAAATTCATATGTTGAAATCCTAACCCTCAAAGGTATTAGTAGGTGATGCCTTTGGGAGGTAATTAGATCTTGAGGGTGGAGCCCTCATGAGTGGGATTAGTGCTGTTAAGACACTCAGAGAGCTTCCTTGACCTTTCCACTAGTGCGGATACAATGAGAAGGCTGCCACCCAGAAGACAGTTCTCACCTGACCATGCTGGCACCTTGATCTCAGGCTTACAGCCTCTAGGACTGTGAGTAATAAATTTCTGTTGTTTATAAACTCCCCAGCCTGTGGTATTTAGTTATAGCAGCCTGAAGGGACTAAGACAGCATCTCTGTTACAACAGTAACTAGAGACTATCTTTGAATGTACACGTTTAGCACTGTTCTTATCTCTCAGTGTTGCAGAATCTCTCTGCTTACCTTTTTCCTCTATGGACTCTAAGCATCATGAGGGCAGAGATCTTCTTATCTACATGTTTCCAGAGCTGGGTACAGTGTCTAGCACATGGTAGGGTTCAATAAATATTCGGTGCATCAATATTTGTTGAGTGGATATTTTTAAAAATTTCCGAGTTAGAATGGAATTCCATTGTTTGATTTTTGTTCCATGTCCAATTTCAAAGAATCCATTTTCCTGTCTGAAAGATCTGATAATGTCATTTTATAATCTTTTGATTAAATCAAATGCACCAGCATTTCCTTTCAAATATATCAGCGTATTATTCTGTAATTTAGTCATCTCTCTCTAGGTAATGAGGAGCTCTGGACTCTAAAAGACAGAAACTCTTCATAATTCAAATGTATTATACTCAAGGCAAAGTTTCTCTTCAGATAAGAATACTTCATTTGTTTTAATCAAGTGAAAGTTAATATTAACATTCACAGGAGAGTTTCTGTTCCCATTACAAGTCTTTGGGTTTCATTTATTTGTGACTTATTTTTTTCATAACATTTAAGTAGATGCTGCCTCCTATCAATGAGTAATAGGGGAAAAGGAGGTAATGAGACATACATGGAACGAGGTAATACAGATGGAATAAGTGATACAGCTGTGACATTGATATTATCACCATAATCCTTCTCAACATAATGATCTGAGGCGACTTATTAGTGTCAAAGGTATTTACTCACCTATAACCTAATAAACATAGAGTGATGAGTCATCACTGTCACTGTATGAGCTTCCTTAGGGAATTTTATTTAATGGCCAGTGGCATTTACTGTATTTTGAGATAGTTGCTCATAAGACTTGGAAGAATTTGTTGGCTATAAAATGTAAAATAATAAACTTTTTCAGATTGCAATGGGCAAATATAGTTAATTGAAGTATACACTTAGTATTTAATGTCATAGGTTAATTTTTATGTGCAAGCAATTATAGACTTTTGTGCAAGCAATTTAAAAGTTATTCCCAAGTTGTAAAATTATACCCGTTTTGAAAATTTTCCTTGATTTAAAAATATACTTTTCAGATCAGATAATCAAAGGATATATTTCATAAACCAGCAGTATTTTTCCAAAGTGATTGGCTGTGTTTTTCTCAAGCTTCAATAGAAGATTAGGAATTCATAACTCAGCCAATGACTAAAGATAAAAATTGCCATCTATTTTAGATTTATTCTTTGGTTATTATGTCTGTATGGCTAGACATTCCAGAAATGAGTTGCCTCCATTCTGGTTTGGAGAATTATACTTAGGTAGAGGAGAAGAGGAGGGATGGGAGGGAACCCTGGCATCTGTAAGTATTGAGCTAACATGTAAAGTCTTGCTTCCCATTTTTTTTTTTCAGAATGTGATAGATACTACTGGGATAAAAATAATTCTCTAGGAAGGAATAACATGGAAATTATTTTAGCATTAGTACTAAACTTCTGATTAATAAGTATGGCAGTGACTGATGAAAATGTCAAGTACTGGCAAAACTGTTAGTAATGGAAAAATGTTTTCAACCTGTCTGTGAGATAGCAATGCATTATTACCTGACAGTCATTTCATTAAAGGTAAACATTTATTTTACTCTCTAGATTCATACTTCACGTAAAGTCAAAGTTGAAAATGTGGTAATTAGTTTCAGTGGAATTTGTGTCTCTGCTCCCATAAAGGTCGTCTAAATTTTCCCAGATGTTATGATTATTTTTCATTATTGCTTTTAGTTTTTCTTTCTAGTTCTCCATTTTCTTTTTTCTTACCTCACCCTGTTCTATCAGAACAAATTTCATTTCTCATGTAAGGAACAAGGAAGGATCAGAATTACTTATAATTGAAAGGTTTGACTTGAACCTTGTTCCCTCTTCCTCTTTTTGGCTGTGTGTCTCCATTTTCTACTCATTCAAACCCTTGCTCAGGTTACTTTTACTATTGTCCTTTACATTGAGCAGTTTGGAAAAATGAAGTCTCAGCCCTGAGTCTTTCAAATATTATTCTTGTGGCCCTCAAACGTTCTGAGCATTAGTATTTGATTCCCTCATTTCCAAGCTTAATTTGCAGCTGCTTTCCTCTTGTACTTTATTATGGATGTTAATGGAAATTTTGAAGTGATTTTTGCATGAAATTAGGATTATGAATAGAATATTATGTTGAATTTAGACTATCCTGACCTTCCTAATTTATGAGACTATTTAAAGTGATTTTTGTAAGGCACATGCTTTACAAAATGGTTTATTACAAGATGAAGGAGCTAGCAGAGCATACTCAGCGGTAAATCGTCAGCCTTCATATGGTTAATCCTGTATCCTGATAGTGGAGCTAAGGAACTTTTGTGGGAGGGCAAAATAATATTATTTTAAAAGACTAGAGAATATATCCAAATATTTGGAGATTTCAGAAATGAAAACTGACTAATCATGATTTATCTAAACCCTTCTTGAATTCATTATATTTTTAGGCAAGTAGATATTAGATATTCAAGAAGGCTACTTCACTTTATTCATTAGTTTTTTTCTTCAAACTCATTATTTCAATCATTAAGAAAGATTTGTAGACAAGGCTTTGGTAAACAAGTGCATGTCTATTTTTCTCATGTCTTATGATCAAGATCACATTCCAGCACATCCTTATATTTATAACATATTTTAAAATATTTTTAGTAAGAAATATTTTAGACATACAAAACAATTTTAAGCATAATGTCTAAATCAGGGTCCTGGAAAATTGAAATAAATTGAGGAGAGCTTAATGAGGAATTATTAACCAGGGTTTGAGGAAACCTGGATGATTGTTTTAGTAATCATAGAGCTAGTAATAGCTGGTTATCGCCCCAGGCCTGGAGAAGTGTGGTGAGCAGTCTCTAAGATGGCCCCCACCCATCCCCTCCTTCCAGTAAGTATGTGTTCACGCCCTTGCCCTTGTGTAGTCCCTTCCTCTTGAGTGTGGGCTGAACCTGCTCACTTGCTTCTAATGAATAGAACATAATGGGATGTCACTTCTGAGATTAGGTTGTTGTCTCACTCACTTGCTCTGGGGGAAGCAAGCTGCCATGGCTTGAGCTGCTGATGGGGAAGCTGTTATGACAAGAAGCTGAGATTCCTCACCCCAGCAACCTGTGATACCATGATGAGTGAGTTGGAAAGTGGATCTTCCCTCAACTGAATCTTTAGATGAAACCGCAGCTCCAGTTGAACCCTGGGTTATAGCCTTGTGAGAGACCTTGAGGCAGAAGCACTCAGAATCTGTGAGATAGTAAATGTTCATTGTTTTAAGTTTCTGAGTTTGTTATGTGTGGTAAATAACTAATACAAACGGAGTAGTTACTGGAGACAGAGAGGGCTGTGTGGAGATCTCCAGCTATGAACTATGGCTTTCAGTCAAGGGTCACGCTCAGTTTGCAGGAAGCTGGGAGAACAAACACCCTGACTTCAGTTCCTTTCTCTGAGTCATGCTGGAGCTGCCTGTTTGCCAGACCCAGTCATAAGGCAGGAGGCAATGGAGCCTTTTGATGCAGTCCACCTAGGTCACCTACCATGACTTGGAGATGAAGGGGTGAAGGGGCAGTGGATCTGGAAAACATGTAGCACACGCAAAGAAACGAACCTTTTTGTACTTATCATTCAACCTAAGAAACCATTGTACTTCTTATTCAATTGAAGAAACCATTGTTGTAAATATAATTGAAATTATCTCTACCCTTTCATGAGCACATTCTTATCCCTTTACCCAGAGATAGTTGTGATCCTCATTTTGGGGTTTAACATTCCCATGTAGGCTTTCAGTCTGACTGTTTATTTAGATTTCATGATCAGAGTGGTCTACAGTGTCCCAGGCATGTGCTAGAATAGTGTTTTATCCTTTAATTCTTTCTTTCTTTTTTTTGTTTTTGAACATTTTTATTGGAGTATAATTGCTTTACAATGGTGTGTTAGTTTCTGCTTTATAACAAAGTGGATCAGCTATACATATACATATATCCACATATCATTTCCCTCTTGCGTCTCCCTCCCCCTCTCTGTGTCCCACCTATCTAGGTGGTCACAAAGCACTGAGCTAATCTCCCTGTGCTATGTGGGTGCTTCCCACTAGCTATTTATTTTACATTTAGTAGTGTATATATGTCCATGCCACTCTCACTTCGTCACAGCTTACCTTCCCATTCCCCGTGTCCTCAAGTCCATTCTCTCTGTCTGCGTCTTTATTCCTATCCTGCCCCTAGGTTTTTTAGATTCCACATATATGTGTTAGCATATGGTATTTGTTTTTTTCTTTCTGACTTACTTCACTCTGTATGACAGACTTCTCACTCACTTGCTCTGGGGGAAGCAAGCTGCCATGGCTTGAGCTGCTGATGGGGAAGCTGTTATGACAAGAAGCTGAGATTCCTCACCCCAGCAACCTGTGATACCATGATGAGTGAGTTGGAAAGTGGATCTTCCCTCAACTGAATCTTTAGATGAAACCGCAGCTCCAGTTGAACCCTGGGTTATAGCCTTGTGAGAGACCTTGAGGCAGAAGCACTCAGAATCTGTGAGATAGTAAATGTTCATTGTTTTAAGTTTCTGAGTTTGTTATGTGTGGTAAATAACTAATACAAACGGAGTAGTTACTGGAGACAGAGAGGGCTGTGTGGAGATCTCCAGCTATGAACTATGGCTTTCAGTCAAGGGTCACGCTCAGTTTGCAGGAAGCTGGGAGAACAAACACCCTGACTTCAGTTCCTTTCTCTGAGTCATGCTGGAGCTGCCTGTTTGCCAGACCCAGTCATAAGGCAGGAGGCAATGGAGCCTTTTGATGCAGTCCACCTAGGTCACCTACCATGACTTGGAGATGAAGGGGTGAAGGGGCAGTGGATCTGGAAAACATGTAGCACACGCAAAGAAACGAACCTTTTTGTACTTATCATTCAACCTAAGAAACCATTGTACTTCTTATTCAATTGAAGAAACCATTGTTGTAAATATAATTGAAATTATCTCTACCCTTTCATGAGCACATTCTTATCCCTTTACCCAGAGATAGTTGTGATCCTCATTTTGGGGTTTAACATTCCCATGTAGGCTTTCAGTCTGACTGTTTATTTAGATTTCATGATCAGAGTGGTCTACAGTGTCCCAGGCATGTGCTAGAATAGTGTTTTATCCTTTAATTCTTTCTTTCTTTTTTTTGTTTTTGAACATTTTTATTGGAGTATAATTGCTTTACAATGGTGTGTTAGTTTCTGCTTTATAACAAAGTGGATCAGCTATACATATACATATATCCACATATCATTTCCCTCTTGCGTCTCCCTCCCCCTCTCTGTGTCCCACCTATCTAGGTGGTCACAAAGCACTGAGCTAATCTCCCTGTGCTATGTGGGTGCTTCCCACTAGCTATTTATTTTACATTTAGTAGTGTATATATGTCCATGCCACTCTCACTTCGTCACAGCTTACCTTCCCATTCCCCGTGTCCTCAAGTCCATTCTCTCTGTCTGCGTCTTTATTCCTATCCTGCCCCTAGGTTTTTTAGATTCCACATATATGTGTTAGCATATGGTATTTGTTTTTTTCTTTCTGACTTACTTCACTCTGTATGACAGACTCTAGGTCCTGACTTACTTCACTCTGTATGACAGACTTTAGGTCCATCCACCTCACTACAAATAACTCAATTTCGTTTCTTTTAATGGCTGAGTAATATTCCATTGTATATATGTGCCACATCCTCTTTGTGCATTCATCTGTCGATGGACATTAGGTGGCTTCCATGTCCTGGCTATTGTAAATAGAGCTACAGTGAACATTGTGGTACATGACTCTTTTTGAATTATGGTTTTCTCAGGGTATATGCCCAGTAGTGGGATTGCTGGGTCGTATGGGAGTTCTATTTTTAGTTATTTAAGGAACCTCCATACTGTTTTCCATAGTGGCGGTAACAATTTACATTCCCACCAACAGTGCAAGAGGGTTCCCTTTTCTCTACACCCTCTCTACCATTTATTGTTTGTAGATTTTTTGATGATGGCCATTCTGACCGGTGTGAGGTGATACCTCATTGTAGTTTTGATTTTCATTTCTCTAATGATTAGTGATGTTGAGCATCCTTTCATGTGTTTGTTGGCAATCTGTATATCTTCTTTGGAGAAATGTCTATTTAGGTCTTCTGCCCATTTTTGGATTGGGTTGTTT
>NC_041224.1:121860412-121860835 GCF_002837175.3 Physeter macrocephalus | reverse complement strand
ACAGCAAAGTGAATCAGTTATACATATACAAATGTTCCCATATCTCTTCCCTCTTGCGTCACCCTCCCTCCCACCCTCCCTATCCCACCCCTCTAGGTGGCCACAAAGCACTGAACTGATCTCCCTGTGCTATGCGGCAGCTTCCCAGTAGCTATCTAATTTACATTGGGTAGTGTATATATGTCCCTGCCACTCTTTCACCCAACACCACTTATTGAAGAGGCTGTCCTTTCTCCACTGTACATTCCTGCCTCCTTTATCAAAGATAAGGTGACCATATGTGCGTGGGTTTATCTCTGGGCTTTATACCCTGTTCCATTGATCTATGTTTCTGTTTTTGTGCCAGTACCATCTGTCTTGATTACTGTAGCTTTGTAGTATAGTCTGAAGTCAGGGAGCCTGATTCCTCCAGCTCCATTTTTC
>NC_041224.1:121859134-121859963 GCF_002837175.3 Physeter macrocephalus | reverse complement strand
ATGGTATATCTCTCCATCTATTTGTATCATCTTTAATTTCTTTCATCAATGTCTTATAGTTTTCTGCATACAGGTCTTTTGTCTCCTTAGGTAGGTTTATTCCTAGATATTTTATTCTTTTTGTTGCAATGGTAAATGGAGTGTTTTCTTTCTTTCTTTCTTTTTTTTTTTTTTTTAAGTACGCGGGCCTCTCACTGCTGTGGCCTCTCCCGTTGCGGAGCACAGGCTCCGGACGCGCAGGCTCAGCGGCCATGGCCCACAGGCCCAGCCACTCCGCGGCATGTGGGATCCTCCCGGACCGGGGCACGAACCCGCGTCCCCTGCATTGGCAGGCAGCTCAACCACTGCACCACCAGGGAAGCCCTGGGAGTGTTTTCTTAATTTCACTTTCAGATTTTTCATCATTAGTGTATAAGAATGCCAGAGATTTCTGTGCATTAATTTTGTATCCTGCTACTTCATTAAATTCATTGATTAGCTCTATTAGTTTTCTGGTAGCATCGTTAGGATTCTCTATGTATAGTATCATGTCATCTGCAAACAGTGACAGCTTTACTTCTTATTTTCCGATTTGGATTCCTTTTAATTTCTTTTTCTTCTCTGATTGCTGTGGCTAGAACTTCCAAAACTATGTTGAATAAGAGTGGTGAGAGTGGGCCGCCTTGTCTTGTTCCTGATCTTAGTGGAAATGGTTTCAGTTTTTCACCATGTCATGATGTATGCTCCTTTTAGTGTGCTATTGGATTCTGTTTGCTAGTATTTTGTTGAGGATTTTTGCATCTATGTTCATCAGTGATATTGGCCTGTAGTTTTCTTTGATTGTGACAAC
>NC_041224.1:121857744-121859028 GCF_002837175.3 Physeter macrocephalus | reverse complement strand
ATGGTGGCCTCGTAGAATGAGTTTGGGAGTGTTCCTCCCTCTGCTATATTTTGGAAGAGCTTGAGGAGTATAGGTACTAGCTCTTCTCTAAATGTTTGTTAGAATTCATCTGTGAAGCCATCTGGTCCTGGGATTTTGTTTGTTGGAAGATTTTTAATCACAGTTTCAATTTCAGTGCTTGTGATTGATCTGTTTATATTTTCTATTTCTTCCTGGTTCAGTTTCGGAAGGTTGTCCTTTTCTAAGAATTTGTCCGTTTCTTCCAGGGTGTCCATTTTATTGGCATATCGTTGCTTGTAGTAATCTCACATTATCCTTTGTATTTCTGCAGTGTCAGTTGTTACTTCTCCTTTTTCATTTCTAATTCTGTTGATTTTAGTCTTCTTCCTTTTTTTCTTGATTAGTCTGGCTAATGGTTTATCAATTTTATCTTCTCAAAGAACCAGCTTTTACTTTTATTGATCTTTGCTATTGTTTCCTTCATTTCTGTTTTCATTGTCATTTGTATCTAGGTATTTGATTTTCTCTTTGATTTCTTCAGTGATATCTTGGTTAATTAGTAGTGTATTGTTTAGCCTCCATGAGTTTGTATTTTTTTACAGATTTTTTCCTGTAATTGATATCTATTCTCATAGCATTGGGGTCAGAAAAGATACTTGATATGATTTCAATTTTTGTAAGTTTACCAAGGCTTGATTTGTGACCCAAGATATGATCTATCCTGGAGAATGTTCCATGAGCACTTGAGAAGAAAATATATTGTGTTGTTTTTGGATGGAATGTCATATAAATATCAATGAAGTCCATCTTGTTTAATGTATCATTTAAAGCTTGTGTTTCCTTGTTTGTTTTCATTTTGGATGATCTGTCCATTGGTGAAGGTGGGGTGTTAAAGTCCCCTACTATGATTGTGTAACTGTCGATTTCCCCTTTTATGGCTGTTAGCTTTTGCCTATGTATTGAGGTGCTCCTATGTTGGGTGCATCAATATTTACAATTGTTATATCTTCTTGTTGGATTGATCCCTTGATCATTATGTAGTGTCGTTCTTTGTCTCTTGTAATAGTCTTTATTTTAAAGTCTATTTTGTCTGATATGAGAATTGCTACTGTAGGTTTCTTTTGATTTCCATTTGCATGGAATATCTTTTTCCATCCCCTCACTTTCAGTCTGTATGTGTCCCTAGGTCTGAAGTGGGTCCCTTGTAGACAGCATATATGTGGGTCTTGCTTTTGTATCCATTCAGCCAGTCTATGTCTTTTGGTTGGAGCATTTAATCCATTT
>NC_041224.1:121815494-121856752 GCF_002837175.3 Physeter macrocephalus | reverse complement strand
AATTGCTTTAAATGTAAAGTTATGTTGTTTATTTGAGTTGTTTCTTGTTTCTTGAGGTAGGATTGTATTGCTATAAACTTCCCTCTTAGAACTCTTTTGCTGCATCCCATAGGTTTTGGGTCCTCGTGTTTTCATTGTCATTTGTATCTAGGTATTTGATTTTCTCTTTGATTTCTTCAGTGATATCTTGGTTAATTAGTAGTGTATTGTTTAGCCTCCATGAGTTTGTATTTTTTTACAGATTTTTTCCTGTAATTGATATCTATTCTCATAGCATTGGGGTCAGAAAAGATACTTGATATGATTTCAATTTTTGTAAGTTTACCAAGGCTTGATTTGTGACCCAAGATATGATCTATCCTGGAGAATGTTCCATGAGCACTTGAGAAGAAAATATATTGTGTTGTTTTTGGATGGAATGTCATATAAATATCAATGAAGTCCATCTTGTTTAATGTATCATTTAAAGCTTGTGTTTCCTTGTTTGTTTTCATTTTGGATGATCTGTCCATTGGTGAAGGTGGGGTGTTAAAGTCCCCTACTATGATTGTGTAACTGTCGATTTCCCCTTTTATGGCTGTTAGCTTTTGCCTATGTATTGAGGTGCTCCTATGTTGGGTGCATCAATATTTACAATTGTTATATCTTCTTGTTGGATTGATCCCTTGATCATTATGTAGTGTCGTTCTTTGTCTCTTGTAATAGTCTTTATTTTAAAGTCTATTTTGTCTGATATGAGAATTGCTACTGTAGGTTTCTTTTGATTTCCATTTGCATGGAATATCTTTTTCCATCCCCTCACTTTCAGTCTGTATGTGTCCCTAGGTCTGAAGTGGGTCCCTTGTAGACAGCATATATGTGGGTCTTGCTTTTGTATCCATTCAGCCAGTCTATGTCTTTTGGTTGGAGCATTTAATCCATTTACATTGAAGGTACTTATCGATATGTATGTTCCTATTACCATTTTCTTAATTGTTTTGGGTTTGTTATTGTAGTTCTTTTCCTTCTCTTGTGTTTCCTGCCTAAAGAAGTTCCTTTATCATTTGCTGTAAAGTTGGTTTGGTGGTGTGGATTCTCTTAGCTTTTGCTTGTCTGTAAAGGTTTTAATTTCTCTGTCGAATCTGAATGAGATCCTTGCTGGGTAGAGTAATCTTGGTTATAGGTTTTTCCCTTTAGTCACTCTAAATATGTCCTGCCATTCTCTTCTGGCTTGCAGAGTTTCTGCTGAAAGATTAGCTGTTAACCTTATGGGGATTCCCTTGTGTGTTATTTGTTGTTTTTCCCTTGCTGCTTTTAATGTTTTTTCTTTGTATTTAATTTTTGATACTTTTATTAATATGTGTCTTGGCGTGTTTCTCCTTAAATTTATCCTGTATGGGATTCTCTGTGCTTCCTGGACTTGATTGACTATTTCCTTTCCCTTATTAGGGAAGTTTTCATCTATAATCTCTTCAAATATTTTCTCAGTCCCTTTCTTTTTCTCTTCTTCTTCTGGGACCCCTATGATTCAAATGTTGATGCATTTAATGTCATCCCAGAGGTGTCTGAGACTGTCCTCAATTCTTTTCATTCTTTTTTTTCTTTATTCTGCTCTGTGGTAGTTACTTCCACTATTTTATCTTCCAGGTCAGTTATGCATTCTTCTGCCTCAGTTATTCTGTTGTTGATTCCTTCTAGAGAATTTTAAATTTCATTTATTGTGTTGTTCATTGTTGTTTGTTTGCTCTTTAGTTCTTCTAGGTCCTTGTTAAACGTTTCTTTTATCTTCCATTTAGGCAGCCTCTCTGCTAATGGGTGGGTTTGTGTTCCTGTCTTGCTGGTTGTTTGGCATAGGGTGTCCAGCACTGTGGTTTGTTGGTCCTTGAGTGGAGCTGGGTCTTAGTGTTGAGATGGAGATCTCTGGGAGAGTTTTCGCCATTTGATATTACATGGAGCTGGGAGGTCACTGGTGGACCAATGTCCTGAACTCACCTCTCCCACCTCAGAGGCACAGGCCTGACACCCAACCAGAGCACCAAGACCCTGTCAGCCACACAGCTTTGACCTTGTGGAGCACAGCCCACAGCTCTGCGATATCGGTCGCAGAGGTGATGTCTGTGTCAAGAACAATGGCCCTCTCCTGGTTGGCAGGAAGAGTCTTGGTGAGGAAAATTCATCAGACCATAAACCCCAGAGTAATGTTTGTTGGGGATTCAGGAAATTTCAGACTTGAGCTCATTTGCATTGTAGAAGTCTACTCGCACAGCAGGCACCATCCAGGTCTGGAAGAGCATCGCCAGGATCTGCTCAGTGATGGAGTCGGCGATGAGGTGGAAATGCAGGGGGTTCTGCCTGTGAAACAGGACAGACTTCACCAAGGTGACAGTATCCTGGCTGACGTTGTATCCGGCACAGACAGTAGCAACGTGGATTGTCTCACACTTCTCCGTGACCGGCTGCTGCCCACACTCGGAGCTGTTGCCTGCCACGATGCTGGCTCAGAGGTTCTTGCTGTTGCCAGTGCCCTCCTCTTTGATTCTCAAATTCTGCTGGCTTAACTGAAGATTAACACCATTCTGTTCTTTCATCTGTTGAGGGGTCTGCAATCTTTTACTGTAAAGGTCTAAAAAGTAAATATTTTAGTCTTTGTCGGTATAAGGTCTCTGTGTATCAAACTGTTCAACTCTAGCATTGTAGTGGAAAGCAGCCATAGGCAGTATTAAAATAAATTGCTGTGACTGTATTTTAAGAAAAAAATTTATGTCCAGAATCAGGAGGCAGGCTGGATTTGGCCTATGGGATATATCCTTGATCTACAGCATCCCTGAGGAAATGACAATGGGATTAGTCACCCTGGTGTCACACACAACCTCCGGAGGAGATAGTTTTAAGCATGAAATCCTAAAAGGGTCATAGTCCCATGGGAAGAGCATCTGTGTTTAGGGTCTCCTCTAAGAGTAGGCAACATCAAGGAGAGGGAGGTATGCCAGAGCCTTTAGGGGAAACTGAGCACTGGGAAGGAGCAGGGAATGTAGGAAACAAGGTGTAGTGCTGGCTCATGTTGATTCAGAGTCAGGGTGGGTGGTTTGGAGAGTAAACAGCACAGCCAATGGCAATGCCAGTGTGCTGGTGTGGGGCGATCATGTGGGTGGTAGCTTGAGTGAGATCTCAGAGATGTGTTCCAGAGGCATTGAGTGTGGTGCATTATGGGCAGCACAGAGCTGAGTGATTCTGGGACCATGGGCAACAACCTGCTCTAACACAGTTTAGGGTACCACTGAGCTGACAAAGAGCCCTGGCGGGGAACAAACCTGGGAAGGTTTGTGTGTGTGTGTGAGGGGTGCGGGGTGGGAGATGAGATTCTGTAGGGAATTTTGAGCTATCAAACTGCTGATCTAACCATTGATGGGACACTTCCTGTACCCACAAGTGATGGGTAAGGGCACTGTATGAGGTCCTGGGGCACATGAAGATTGTGTAAGTAGCTGATTTATTTTTCCTTACGTGTGCTTCCCAACATTTACTTACCCTGAAATGCCAGTTTGCTTTTTTTCTTTTCTTTTTAAAATTTGTGATTCAGAAGAGTTCTATGAAACACATCCTGCAGTATGTTCTGCAATACAGCAAAGGATTTCCATAGTCAAAGTTTTTAAAACAAAGACATTTCCCTCTAAAAGAAGAACTCAATTCCTGGGTATAAGATACTGAATTATTTTAGCTTTGTGGCTAATAGCCAAATCTTGAGTTCTTCTGTTAGAGGAAAGTGCTTTGTTTAAAGTAGTTGGGAGTGGATTGGCATGGATTGGAAGGGGAAAAAGAAACAATCTCTTCTTATGTATCTCAGTGCCTGTTTAAAAATTATGAGAAGTCTTAAGAGTAGAAATAGTAACAATAGTGACAATCTGTTTAATTGTGTTTAATCTAGAATTTTCCAAATTTATTTGGCCATGTATCTCTTTTCTAACACCCACTGACATATTCTATAGAACCATTGTTCTAAGGAACAGTTTTTGCCTTTAAACAACTTCTCTAGTTGTGATCAAATCCTTCATTTAAAAGTAATCTTTAAAATAGACTTGGGCTTCCCTGGTGGCGCAGTGCTTGAGAGTCCGCCTGCCGATGCAGGGGACACAGGTTCGTGCCCTGGTCCGGGAAGATCCCACATGCCGCGGAGCAGCTAGGCCCGTTAGCCGTGGCCGCTGAGCCTGTGCGTCCGGAGCCTGTGCTCTGCAACCGGAGAGGCCACAGCACTGGGAGGCCCGCGTACCGCCAAAAAAATAAATAGACTTTATTATAGGTTTCTGCAAGTTACGGATATTTTTGAACCTCACCTCTAAGAAATTCAGACTGAATTAAAAGCGAACATGAGGATCATCTTGATGGAGCATTGACAGGGCTTGATAATTGCCTAGGTTTGGAGAATGGGGGAAGAACAGAATCAGGTGATGCTCAGGCTGCTGGCTCGAGCTCCTGCGTAGATGGTGGGGCATTTCCTGGAATGAGGAGGTTTGGAGAAGACACAGGTCAGGGGTGTATCATCAAGAATGAAGGAGAGGCCAGCTGGGTCAAGAGCTGCTGAGAGGTCAAATTAAAATGTGGGAAAGAGAAATATTACTTAGCTCTGTGCTGAATGAGGCACTATGCTTAATGCTTTAATACGTATAATTCTTATAAAAATCATGGGAAGAAGTCATTACTTTATAGATGAGAGAATAGGCTCAGAGAAATTATGTAACATACCCAAAGACAAACATCTAATTGCTGGTAGCAGGAATTCAAACAGAAGTCTTTATTCTGAGCTACGCTTCCTTCCAAAGCTCTCTATTACAATATCACTGTTTGCATTTTCCTATGGCTGATCATCAAGTCTTGACAGTTCACATTGTAGAGGATTATAATTCTTCTTTTTAAAATAAATTTATTTATTTATTTATTTATTTTTGGCTGCGTTGGGTCTTTGTTGCTGTGCACAGGCTTTCTCTAGATGTGGCGAGTGGGGGCTACTCTTCGTTGAGGTGCACAGGCTTCTCATTGAGGTGGCTTCTCTTGTTGTGGAACATGGGCTCTAGGTGGGCGAGCTTCAGTACTTGTGGGATGTGGGCTCAGCAGTTGTGTCTCACTGGCTCGAGCAGGCTCAGCAGTTGTGGCGCACAGGCTTAGTTGCTCCGTGGCATGTGGGATCTTCCCAGACCAGGCATTGAACCTGTGTCCCCCTCATCGGCAGGCAGATTCTTAACTACTGTGCCACCAGGGAAGTCCCAAGGATTATAATTCTTAACTCTAATTTCTTAGTCTACTAATGCTGCATTTTGACCTTGTTATTCCTTGATGGAGGGTGGGAAGAGACAAGGTATTTCCTATAAAGATTTTTGAAGGAAGACTGATGAAATTGTAACTTATTAAAAGGAGGCTAGAAAATGTAACTGTAGGTGACTTCATTCTCTATTAACACAAAAAAATTATGGTATGTCATAGTTCATTCTGAAGTTTATTGCCACAGATATTGAATAAAGCATGTTATAACATTATATTGACATACTACATCCATCAATAACTCAAGTACTAGAAAATTTTGCGATGCTGCCAGTCAAGCCGTAATTCTTGGTATAATTCCCAATAAATGTTGAAAAACTGATAGAAGAAAGCAACATGATGTAGTTGAATATTTGAGCAAAGAAGAGGTCTTTCATGTAGCCACACTGTTCTAGAAGGTGTTTAAAATTTGGTTTAAAAAATGAGTCTGACCTCTTTAGATGTTTTCCTTAGGATGTTCTAATAATTTTCAGTATAAATAGTTCTAGGTTGGCCAGGTTGACTAGTGTCAGGTGAAACTTCTCAGTTTTGTCATAGGTAGGCTGTGAAGTAAACTATTACCAGCTGGTTATTCCTGTGTGTGCAGCACCATTTGCTTCTACCAGTTGTTCAGTTATTTCACGGATGATTATATTTGGCTGCTTAAGCACTGGATTTTTATAGAATCAATTAACTTAAGATTCTACTACCCAGCAGGCTGAATACAAGGGTATCATTTTAGTTCAGTTTTTTTTAATAACAAAAAAACCTTTTGTGTAAATTTCGGGAAGGAATTATGGAAAAAATGAAATCCTGGCTCTACAGCTGCTATGCTCGGATCAATTGTTTTAAAATAGCACAAACTGGCACATAGTGGAAGGTCAATAAATGCAGTGGTTGATGCTGCCGATGTTATGGAGAGCATTTAGCATTTTAGATGACCGTTTATCTTTCACCCTTCCCACAAAAAATATCTCCTGATTTGAGCCATGACACCCATGGCTCCCAGAGGCAACTGCTGTCATTCTAGGGGAAGCAGTATAATGTAATGTTGGGAGCAGGACTTCTGGAGCCAGCCTTGGTTTGAATCCCAGCTCCTGCTAGAATAGCTGTGTGACTTTGGCAAGTTGCTTAACCTTTCTGTGTCTCAGTTTCCTCAACTGTAAAATGAGTCTGATGATAATAATAGTTCCTACCTTGTAGGGTTGTTACGAGGTTGTTATGCCTGGCACATAATAAATAAAGCCCTGGGAAACGTACAGTCACTATCCTGGCTTGGAATTTCTTTATCTCAGTTCATTGTCTGTACTTTCACTCTGCTTCTTGAACTCACTCTCATGGTCACCCCTTGGATCCAGTCACCATTAGGAATTCATCTGCTTTTGGACCACTGCCTTTCTCTTTTTAGTTGTCCCACTTTCTAAGTTCCATCATTTATTATTTATTTATTTATTATTATTAAAATAATAATCCAAGCCTCTACTCCAGTATGTCAAAGGAACTAGGTATTAGATCTCTACGAAGTGTTTTCTTCTAGAAAAGTTTTTCCTCTATGATTAGTACAAAAACATAGAAATATTCAGTAATTAAATAAATTCTTGACTGGGTTAAGTGACGAGCAAATTTACTAACACTGTAATTTACATGGAAATCAGAGAAATAGTGAACCTAACATTGCATTCCACTAAGTTTTTTTTAGACAGAAATGATTAAACATATAAATTCAAATTTAAATTATTCAATAGTAGTTGCAGTATTAACTTCAAGAATTATTAAAAGTAACTGTTTTGCTAATTTGATAAACCATATATTAAATTTATGATAAAGCATTTCAAATCTTTAATATGAGCCTCCTGAATTTTTAATAACACAACGAGGACTGGACTCTCCCCAGTGAATCTTTCTTTGTGAAGACATTTTCCAAGGGGGAAATGAGTCCAGAAACAAGATTAATGCTATTCTGTCCATCATACTTAATATTTTAGCACACCTGTTTGGTTTTTTTCTTTCTGTTTTTAAATTCAGAGCATAGACTATTTTTCTTCCACTTACAACCTCAAACAGCTTTGGAAAAAACCCCAACTTTATATAATAATAAAAAATTGGAACTGTAGTGTCTAGTTGGTTGCCACAGATGCAAAGGTGGAGTGCATTCACCCATGTCTGCAGAGTAAAAGCTAATCTGTTATGTATCTAACACAGGAAATAAAAGACATTTCATATTCAACAATCTTTTCTTTTTTGACACCATCAAAGGATTTTTTTTGTGTCTATCATAGATAAAGCCATAAGTCAATTTATGTTGCTTTATAATCAGCACATCAAAAGATTGATTTTGGGTACCATTTCATTAGGAGATCTTAGCACTTCAAGAGGATGTTAATATTAACTCTTAGCCTTGGGAAATTAGAGTATGCGCAAACATAAATGATCATTTTGCTAAGTTTAACAAAATTGTGGATGTACAAACTATCTGAGGGATGAAATTAGCCATAGAGTTTTAGAGATGAATCAGTTAAACAAACCTTTAAGTTGATACCAGAAGTGTCAATATAAGCGAAGTACACTGATTTGCCTATTAAAGATGGACATCAGCTGTTGCAAAGACATTACACCTGACATTTCTACTTGAACTGTTAAGGCTGACCCATGTTCATCTGAAATACTCAGATAATAGAGGCTATGCTGCTTTTTCACTGTTTGAAGACAGTGATTTTTGCTTTGTGTTTCCATACACCGAACCTATGGCTTTACAGATGACCATATCAAGTGATGGATTAGTGACAGCCTGGATCTTTGCTGAATTACCAGCCTGGGAGTTTCTTTTGGTTTGTAGATGGTTTTGTGCTAGCTTGTGGAATGCATTTTGTGCTACTGTAGACTTGAAATATTGAGTATATCTTTCTCAACTTGCTTGTTGGCTAGGAGGAAGTAGACAAAATTGAACTTAACCAACGAAGGGATTAATTTCAAAGGTTATGGGAAGAAATTTATGTGTGGTATGTTTAGGTATAATAATAGGGAAGTGTTTAGAGGGAAAGTACAATTCATGGTTATGGAGGAACAGTTTCCCAAGGAAGAGGTGTGCTTAAAGAAAATAAAAGGCTAAATTAATTACAAACATAAAGTTTTACGGAGTCTCTTACTGTTGAATCAAGCCATGATATCTGAGATTTTCTTTGCTCAGCCACCTGTGGCACACACAGCTGAAGAAAGCAATGTGGGAAAGTTCACACCAACGTAGCAGGAAAAAATCATGTTCTTTGGGGTGACAAAATGTGAAAGAGTTCTTGGCTGTCTGTTTTGGTTTAACAGAATTTGGTGAAAGGAAGTTTGAGCTGCAAGGAAAATCTACTTTTCTTCTTGAAAGGCTGATTTTCCCTATGAGAAACCCTGAAGTGAAAATTGCTACTTTCACACTACCCTTTACAGAAATATTAATAAATGCCATTCTGTTAAGTATTAATTAAAATAGTACTTGTTCAATTTTATTTTATTACATATTGTAAGAAGAGTGGAGATAAAGCTCTCGCACTGTCTTTTTGGATCTGTTAATCTCTCTATTGGACATGTAAAAGTATACAAGCAAATTGGATTCTCTAGGAGTTGTTATAGTTATTCATTCATTCATTCATTCAGCATTTATTTATTGAACAGTAGGTACTGGGAATATCATGATGAGAGATAGTCTGTTTCCTTGGGAGCCCACAGTCCAAAGGGGGAAGACAGATGTGTAAATAAATTGAAATATAATCTTGGAGTTCTTCCTGAAGTATGTACAAGGCAATTGGGAAGGATTATCAGGGAATGATTCAGAATTACATTTTTAGGGAAGACTGAGGTATTGCCAGTCAAGCTAGACCTTCAAGGTCAAAGGATTTTTTTTTTTTTTTTTTTTTTTTTGCGGTACACAGGCCTCTCACTGTTGTGGCCTCTCCTTTTGCGGAGCACAGGCTCCGGACGTGCAGGCTCAGCGGCCATGGCTCACGGGCCTAGCTGCTCTGCGGCATGTGGGATCTTCCCGGACCGGGGCACGAACCCGCGTCCCCTGCATCGGCAGGAGGACTCTCAACCACTGCGCCACCAGGGAAGCCCAAGTTCAAAGGATTTTGTTGGATGAAAATATGGGCTAGGCATTCTAGGCAGAGTAAAACCCTGGAAGCATAAAAAGGCTGATGGGTTAAATGCTGCGACAGGGTTCCTTTTCCTCTTGTTAGGGAATTGCTTCTTGAGGTATATATAGTTTTAAAAACACCTTTAAATTCTGAAATGGGCTTGGTTATGGAAGAGAGCAGCAGGAGTTGTCTGGTCATGGGGACCCATGTGGGAGGGTAAATTTTCACTGGGGGCAGCAGATAGGAACATAACAAATATTTGTTGCTTTGATGTTGGTGAATTTTTATTTGCCCAAGTAGAATGGAGGAAAACAGTGTAGAACTTTGTCTGGGAAGTAAGGGTGAGGCATTGGGGGAGGGTTTGTGTCCTTAAAGGTTTGTGAAAGAGATGATCAGGACCACAGCTCTAAAAGAGAAGCAATTCAAATGCCAAACATCCTAGTGTTTACCAGCAGGAGATTTAGTTTGTACTGCAAGAGAGTGTGGACTTACCCTCAAAGCAAATACACAGTTGTGTGTGTTTTACTCTGCTGAAGGCTCTTGAAATCAATTTCTAACCCATAAAATAGAAGTTTCCCAAACCAAACCCACTATAAAATTTGTCTCTGTAGAAAGGCCATAGCTGTTACAGGAGGGCAGGATGGTAGATCAGGAGGCTTTTCTGTTTAAATATTTAAATAGATTTCTATTTGAACAGCTAAATGAAACCAAACTCCCTTTCTTATCTCAATAATTAAAAAGAAAATTGCTGAGCTTTCTTTGCCAAGTATTCGTCCCATTTACCCCTTTCTTGAACATTCTTAGGGTATTCAAGTGCCTTTGGTTTGGTTTCTTTTTGGAATAACTCAAGCAGTCTCTCAGCAAGCCATATTTCTAGAGCCCTGACTTCATTGGCTTCTTAATGAAGAACAGACTGGCTTAATGATTAATTGCTGCATAAATGGGACTGAACCATTCCTCAAAGGGCCTGCTCCCTGAGAGGACAGCTTTCTGGGGCTCAGCACATTTCTTCCTGTAATTGACAGCTATAGATCTGTTTCTCTTAGTGATGTTTGCATTGGAAGATGCCTCCTTTACTTGTACTAGGCAGGAGAGCTTTATTATTATTATTTAAAAAAATTTTATTGGAGTATAGTTGATTTACAATTTTGTGTTAGTTTCAGGTATACAGCGAAGTGAATCAGTTATGCATATACATGTATCCACTCTTTTTTTTTTTTTTTTTTTTTTTTGTGGTATGCGGGCCTTCCTCTGCTGCGGCCTCTCCCGTTGCGGAGCACAGGCTCCGGACGCGCAGGCCCAGTGGCCATGGCTCATGGGCCCAGCCGCTCCGCGGCATGTGGGATCCTCCCACACCGGGGCGTGAACCCGGCTCCCCTGCATCGACAGGCGGACGCGCAACCACTGCGCCACCAGGGAAGCCCCTATCCACTCTTTTTTAAATGCAGTCACAGAACCTGCTTCCTGGAGAAGCCAGCCTATGATAATGATACTTTTAAAAAATTTTTATTTTATTTTTTTGGTGCATTGGGTCTTCGTTGCTGTGAGCGGGCTTCCTCTAGTTGAGGCGAGTGGGGGCTCCTCTTTAATTGCAGTGCGTGGGCTTCTCATGGCGGTGGCTTCTCTTGTTGCGGAGCATGGACTCTAGGCACACGGGCTTCAGTAGTTGCAGCACACAGGCTCAGTAGTTGTGGCACGTGGGCCCTAGAACACGTGGGCTTCAGTAGTTGTGGCGCGTGGGCTCAGTAGTTGTGGTTCATGGGCTCTAGAGCACAGGCTCAGTAGTTGTGGCATATGGGCTTAGTTGCTCCATGGCATGTGGGATCTTCCCAGACCAGGGCTCGAACCCGTGTCCCCTGCATTGGCAGGCGGAGTCTTAACCACTACACCACCAGGGAAGTCCCTATCCACTCTTTTTTGATTCTTTTCCCATATAGGCCATTACAGAGTATTGAGTAGATTTCCCTGTGCTGTACTGTAGGTCCTTATTAGTTATTTATTTTATATATAGTAGTGTAGGAGAGTTTTGATGTTAGGTCTTACCTATCAATGTTTCCCCTGGTAACATTATCTGTGAATTTTTCTCTCTTCATTTTTTTCATTACTCTAGTAATTCATGGTTATTTCAGAAAAAAATTAGAAAAATACAGATACACAAAAAATTAAAAGCAGCTGAAAATTTTGCCATCTCCTGATTACAGTCATTAGCATTTTGATATATTATTCTTGATCTTTCTTCCTACAGATAGGTGTATATAAAATATGTATTTACAAAATTAGAAGCACACCACATATATGTATCTATATCTGTTTATATATATGTACATGCACTGTATGTGTAATACTGTTTTAATCTATTGTTAATGTATTTTCAAGTCAATACATATAAATTTATTTTGTAGTTTTGTAGAATCAAAGATTGGGACCATCAGTTACTTGAAGCTCTTCACTTTCCCTGAGATCATGGAACTTCGGTGACATTAATATTTTATATTTCTTTGGTACGGTTATATGGTCCCAGCAAGACTGGCATAAAGCCACTTAAAATTATGGCCATAATAAAAATGATACAAATATTAAAGCAAGTCAGGGCCCCTATAAAACAGCTAAAAGAGATTTACCAGTCTTTGTTTCCTATTTAATATCCTGCCTATCCTTTACAGACTAAAATGAAAGTGAACATTCTGCTGGCCTTCTGTAAATATTTTATGACCATGTGGTTATCTGGGGTCCAGCACACCAGGGGGTTTAGAACCACCACTTAAACAAAGGCCAGCCTTGCACTGTAGGTACCAAATTTGCGTTTGTTTAAAAAGACACCAGCAGAGGGCACCACGCCTCCAAGACATAATCCACTACAGTCAAGGGCTGCTCTATAAATACAAACCGACACACTATTTTATTGGAACATTGTTCGTCTCTTAGTGAAATATTTTAAGAATGTAAAGTCCTAACATTATACGATGCAGGCAATATAGCAAAAGTGAAATATTTATTCATTTTATAGACTTATTGGCCACATAAAAATGCCGTGCAGTAGAAATATATATATATATATTTATATAAATATAACACCAAATATATATACATAAGACCGAATCCCTGCCCCACAGATCAGGAAATGAAGATGTATTAAAAGGGTCCAAAGCTGCCATGACAACACTCATGATGGATGAGTTAATTCTGTTCTACAGGAAGTCAGACAAGACTCAGCAGAAGAGTTACATTTGAACTGAGTCTTAAAGGATAGTAGGAATTCTCTAGGTAGGTGGGATCAGGGATGCAGGAAGGGAGGTACACAGGTGAAAAGGTGTGGTTAAAATGTTGGGGCTATGGTAGGTGATTTTGTTTTTTAGTATCCCAAAATTTAAGCCTAAATTTCCAGAAGAAGGTTCCAGATCATAACAATACAGTAGTGAGAAAGATGCTATTTGCTAGTGGATTTCACGCTGCTGTTTAGAACAAGTGGCTGAAATGTAATAAATTCATTAAATGCAAAAAGTACCAGCATCAACAATGATGTTTATTACCACCTGCCTTCAGGTAATCACCAACTTTTGACTAGTGCCTTGTCTTCTGGTGGCCTCAATTAGTCAGCCAGTATTTACATATACATGTACTGTGGTTTCTTCTGACATGCACAGGAAAGGGGAAGTGAAATATGTGTTCATCTTGTATCTCTTTATTGTTCTTACAGCTGGTGGACTCTTGGTATAATTGGTGCTTTCAGCAGTGATATGTTCCTGTGACCTGCTTATTTCACGTATTGTTTCACATTCCCTGAGAGCCTGTAATGCCTTTGGATCTGGACGGGGGTCTGTTTTTCCTTTGTATTTTCCCACAGTGGCTAGCCAATACAACATACATACACAGCACAGCCATAAATGTCAACCGACTTTATCTATAAGGCCATGCTCTCTTCTCACAAAAAAAGAAAATGATGCTAGTGGAAGAGAGGATGATGGAGAATACGTAGAGAGGCTACAATTAACTTGACAGGACACATGATACATGACAGGACAATCCTAATGTTAGATCTGAGTTGTAGCCTTGAGGAATAATTTCTGGGGGGAAGACAATGTAGAACTTTCCACTGAACTATATCTTCCATGTTTCCAGCTGCTCAAGCCTCTTGCTTAATTAACAGATGTTTGTATAGAATGGTGAAGACATTCAATCTGCTAGAATAACTAATTATTTATGATTATTTTATATTAAATCCCTCTCTGCAGCTGCTTCAAGTCTGTATTTTGGAAAGTATTCACAGAAATTACTCAAAGGAGCTAGAGTGGTTTGTGTTCATGGCTCTTATATAAATTTCCTTTGTCTTTCTTTTCGTTTTTTTGTCTATATCAGGAAGTAGCTGGCAGCCAGTCATAACCAAGGTGGCAATATTTCTTTTCTTTTGACTAGTCTTTCCGTAATTGGATAATCACCTGCTATAGAGTTTTAAATGAAATTTAGGGGATCTTCCTAAGCAAGGCAGGAACCCCAGAAGCCAAGAAACGGAAGACTACTGAAATAGGACAAAACCAAACTGCTATTGCAAAGAGCCTCCTCCTCCAAGTGACTCAAAAAGCACAAAAGCTTATTCCTCTCTCATGTTATGTTTCAGGCGGTGGTGGGCTGTGGGTGGACCATGTGGTCGTTCAGGAACTCAAGCCCTTTCCAAGTTAAGTCGCAGTGTGCCAGTTATCACTTTATTGCCTTTAAGCTCCACATTCACATTATGTGAATACATGTTCTGTGATGGTGAATAGAATTCCTTTAGCATCTTTCCTTTATAGCATGCAAAATATTAAGCTTTCTCAACAGGGGGTGCTGGACAGACATTGCTGGAAGAAGGGACATCTGTGGTTTCTTGTGGTTGCATGGTGGGTCATCAGTGTGGGTATGAGGACATCCAGTAGAGTTCCGCCCCAAATGTGCACCCAGAATGAGAGATCCTTGGCAACCTTACAGCCTCAGCTTGGCCTGGCGATAACTTTCCTGGGGCCTACTTCACATAGAAACCGGCTCTTGAAGGCCTCCCGCCTGTGAAGGTGCCACAATTCCCTTTGCAGACCTGTGCCCCAGGCCCCACCCCCTCTGCATGCCTCTGCCACCAGGCTACCAGTTGCCAATCACCTGTGCCTGCCTGCACTCTGGAGGACTGCTTCCTGCTCTTCCAGTGACATAGACCAGCTCTGGCTTGAGCAAACAAGTAAAATTCTCTCCTGTCTAGTGGGCTGAACTTTACTTCTAAATGAGATCTGACCCCAGCCTTAGGGAAGGGGCTCCTTTCTAAGTTGGCCTTAGATGCCTTCCCTCAGCTCTAGGGTCCCATATAGTGTTTCGTTATAGTTATTCGTTTATCAGTGTTTAATAATCCTTTATATTAAATTTATCCGTGGTTTCTGTTTCCTGATTGGACCCTGGCTGATCTGTGTGCCTTTGTCATCTCTTAAGATTTTGTCCCCTCCATGGTCAAACTGGGCTGTAATGTTCAGGTTCCAGCTGGTGGAAGGAGAAATAGAGCTTGGAAGAAGTGTGGCTACTTTTTAAGGCCTCAGTCTGAGAAGAGATGTACACTACTTCTGCTGACATTAGACTGGTGAGAGTAGTGCCAGGCCACACCTAACTGCAGGGGAGCAGGAAAGTATAGTCCAACCATGTGTCAAAGAGGAAAGCAGAATGGATTTTAGTGGGTGACTGGTAGTCTCCGCCATAATTATATAAAAATTTAAAAAACTATATGGCAAAAGATATCATTAACAAAAGCAAAAGAGAACCATAGACTGAGAAGTAAGTTTATAACACATATAGAGATTTTTAGAAGAGTTTTGAGGGATATTAACCACTTACCAGATGAAGGGTTAATATCCCTCAAAGATCTCCCACAAACTGATTAAAATAAAACTCAAGTTAGGAGACTAAAAAGGCTAATAAACAAACCAATAAAAAACAAAAAAGAGTAAATACTGTAGAGGAGATATTCAACCTCAGGAGTAGTTAGGGAAGTACAAATTAAAGCAGCCATGAGATACTACTTTCTGTCTATCAGATCAGCAAAAATTAAAAGAGTAACAATAGCCATTGAGAGAATATGCACTCATTTCTTCCTAGTAGAACTATAAATTTCTATGACATTTAAGAAAAGTAGGCTGTATATCTAAAAATAAATAATACATGGACTCTTTTACTGAGGAGCCCCGTTTTTGAAAATCTTTCCTATTGAAATAAAAACTCCATTATGTAAGAAGTTTATCGATGTATTACGTGTAGAAGCAAAAGTCTGAAAGTAGCCTGAATGGACTTTAATGGGGAAGTGATTAAATAAATTGTATTACATGCATACTATGATATATTATTCACCTGTTAACAAGAAGGAGTCTGTCCTATGTTTCTGATCTTTATATCCACTATATATATATATATATATATATATATATATAAACCAGTAAAAGTAATTTTCAGAATAATATGTATAAGAAAATTCCATCTGTGTGCAAATAAATAGCCAAGAAACTCTATACATGTATACCTGTGTTTCAGTATGTTTGTATGAAAAAGATATGGGAGGATGTATACAGGGCTCTCATGGGGAGGGAATAGAGAGGGTTTGGAGGATGCTTAGTTAGAAAAATAATTTCAAAAATAGTGAATCTTTTTCCCCTCCATTATTTTTGCAAAAGAGAAAAAAGAAAAAGAAACTTGCCCCTTGACAGGTGAACATTTTTGCACACCCTATCTGCAAACCACCAAGGCCTAAAGAGACAGAGCTCATCGGAGTTTCACAGTTTAGTTGTAAAACTTTGAAGTGTTTAAGGAATGGTTAATTTTCTAGAAGTCCGATTCAGTGAAACCCTTGATCCTTGGGAAAGCAAATCAATACTGGTCTGTCTGCCTTGGTGGTTGGTTTTGTTGATGCTGTTGTAGATATGTTATTTTGCTGATAAGGAGAAAAAGTAAGCACTTCCTAAGAGTAGTGGTGAGCTCATTGCAGATCCAGGATTGAAACTCTCCATCATCAGTTGCCTGAGTTACCCCTTGTTTTCAAATTCTTCTCTTAATCACAGTGTATGTTCCTACAGGTGAAATGAGATCACTGAAGGAACCCTGAGTCATGAAAAGCACATTTGACATTCTTTTTCTTGTTGTGGTTGAAGATTTTTGCCGTTTGCTAGAATAAGGACATGGATTGTTTTGTCAAACTTCTGGCAAACTTTTGTCAGACTTTTGGCACACATGCTGAGGGGATCCTCCTGCCTCTCATGCTTCAGGGGCAACAGGGAAACTGATGGAAGTCAAAAGGTGAGATTCTCTCAGGTCATGCCTGTAAGCAATAGGTAGGAACTGGGGCAGCCACCCTGCAGCCCAGGATGCTGAGTCGGGGGAGTGACACAAGGACATGACCCCCCTAACAAATGCAGCAACAAATCTTCAGTTGAAGAGCAACACTTCCTGTTAGTGGTTTTCAACAATGCAGTTAGTGCAAGATGGTCTTAATTGTGTCACTGGCAGTACTGAGCAGAGAACCTTGGCTGAGCAAATCTGGGGAGGCACATGAAATGAGTCCAGTACCTTATCTGTCATAAAAATTTAATTTTGTTTTGTCAGCTATTCAATACCTTTTTTGAGTAATTTATTCTGAGGATATATTTGTAAATTACTTAAATATTAAATTATTTGAGACATATATATTCTGAAAATGCAAATTGAATAATAATTTAATAACGAATTAGCCCAACCCCCTGTTCCCTCAACTCCCTCCTAAAAGAAAAAATATATATCAGGTTATGAAAGTTGTGTTCAGTTAGTCAGTATTTGACTGTTTTTTTTGCATTAGTTTCAATAACTGAGAATCACCCTATTTCTGTAACTATTGCAGAAACTGAATCAGTAATTACAAACCTTCCAACTAAAAATAGTCCAGGCCCCTAACACTTTACCCATGATTTCTATCAAACATTTTAAGAAGAAGATCATCCCAATCCTATACCAACTATTTCAGTGAATAGACAAGGAGCATTTCCTCTCCAACTCTGTGCAGATAGCCTAACCTTGATGCTAGAAACAGGAAAACTAAACACATAATTAGGTCTGAATATTTAGGTAGTAAAACTATAAAGAGAAGTAAAGAAGTGATGATCGTTAACACTCAGGATAATACTTAGCTCTAGGCAGGTTAAGAGTGGACTTTGATCAGAAAGGGCACATTGTGGCATGTGTGCTTTACAGTAATGATGACTTTCGGCAGATTTTTCTTCTTTCCTCTCACTTCCAAGTGTGGGAGGTTCTCTATCATTCTCACAGTGGTCTTCTCTATTGCTAAATGTATATGCCCAGCTCAGACGTCTTCTCCGACCTCTAGATTCATGTGTGTGAGCACCTAGATGACAGTCTCACAGGCATTCCAAACTCGACATGTTCAAAACTGAATTCTTGGTTCTGTCTCCCAAACCTGCTCCTCCTCCTCCACCTTAGTCAATGGCACCGTCATCCAGCCAATTGTCTGAGTCATCACACTGGGAGTTATTCTTTTTTTAAAATGTATTTATTTATTTTTGGCTGTGTTGGGTCTTTGTTGCTGCACGTGGGCTTTCTCTAGCTGTGGTGAGAGGGGGATACTCTTCTTTGCGGTGCGCGGGCTTCTCATTGCAGTGGCTTCTCTTGTTGCAGAGCAAGGACTCTAGGTGCGTGGGCTTCAGTAGTTGTGGCACATGGGCTCTGTAGTTGTGGCTCGCGGGCTCTAGAGCTCAGGCTCAGTAGTTGTGGTGCACGGGCTTAGCTGTTCCGTGGCATGTGGGATCTTCCCGGACCAGGGCTCGAACACGATTCCCCTGCATTGGCAGGCAGATTTGTAACCACTGTGCCACCAGGGAAGTCCCTGGGAGTTACTCTTGATTCCTCCCTGTCCATTACCTCTCTATTCCAATCTGTCCTTAATTCCTGTCAGTTTTATCTCATACATCTCTTGAATATATCCATCTCCTAATTTCTCAGCTGGATTGTTCAAAGAGCCTCCTTCCGTGTCTTCTGTCTTCTATTCTTGCCACTTACTGAATATCTGGAGTTTGCCCAGCTCTGTGCTATTTATTCTCTATACAGCAAAAAAGATAAAATTTTAAGCAAGAAAATTAGATCACGTTTCCCAGTCTAAAGTTCTTCTTCAGCTTCCCATTGTGCTCAGACCTAGTTCCCAACTCTCTGGTGCCCTATCAGGCTTGCTCAGTCTTGCTCCTGCTATTCTTGGCAGCCTAATCTTGTGCCTTTCTTGTCTTCCCTCCCTTTGTACCATGCAGAGTGGTCTTTTCCTTCAGTTCCTTGAACATGCTGAGGGCTTTCTTGTCTTAGGGTATTTTAACCATTCATTTTGGCAGAAACATTCTCTCTTCCAGTTCTTATAAAGGTTGGTTGTTTCTCATCCGAAGATCTCATCTTAAAGGTCAGCTTCTCAGAGAGGGCTTCCATGCCCACCCTATCTAAAGTAGATGTCCTCTACTCATTATTTTCTATCACAGCGTCTTTTGTTTGTTTCACCTACTTATTTGTTGGTTTCCCTATATTTTGTCTGTAATCTCCATGTGAGTATGGGTCATATATTTTTTTGCTTCTCCAGTGCCAGTGTCTTGTCTAGAGTAGGTGCTACTGAATGAAGAAGGCTACACTTTTCCTTTAGCATTATCTATAACACATTCTTCTTCTGGTTAGTAATTTCTGTATCTGTATTAATTTAATAATTGAGAGTTCCATTTTTTTCGTTCAGAATAAGAACTTTCAAATGGGGTTCTTGTAGTTTTCCAGGGTGCATAATTTAACATGTATAACTAGATATCCTAGTGCCCTTAAAAGTATTAATTAACTTTGACCTAGAAATTTGCACATTCCTTTTAAAACGTCATTATATTTAAATACTTCTTGTCATACGTTCTGCTTAGTAAAATATGTGCACTTGGGGATTTACACAAGCTTTATTTTCCCTTTTGAATCAGACAGAGCACTAACCTGTGGGCCCCCTGTAGGTCCTTGGTCTGTTTTCCAAGGCAGACATATCCACCCCTCTCTAAGATTCCCCAGGACAGATGAGGTGGGGAAAAAGTTGTCCTGTGTCCCAGTCAAGACTGTGGCTTGTGGCTTATTCAACCTCAAATCGTGGTGCTTTCTGATTCCTCAGGGGATCCATACATGTGACCTGTTGAGATGTTATCAAGTATGTTTAGAGTCTTTCCCCCCCCCATTTTCTCCTTTGTCTTCCCCCCGACTCCCAGCTCAATGCTATATACCTTAGGCTGAGATATGAACTGGCTCTGAGACTTCTCAAGCAAGAATGAAGCATCTTTGTGTAGCAGGCAAGAATTCAGATTAACCTGGCATAAATCAGCTTCTCAAACTCTTATTTTCCCTAAATCCACCTCCCTTCCAACTTAACTATCTCTGTTAATGATGTCTCTCTCATCTTAGCCACCCAGGCTCAGTTATTTTTCATTTATTCTTTTCATCCGTATGTGAAATCAGGTGTTTAGAACTTTCAATTCTATCTTGACAAAGCTTATACTTCTGTTTCTTTTGTTTCTTGCCTCCATTCAATTTTGTATTATTATTATTATTATTTTCTTGGACTACTACAGTAACTTCCTAACTGGTTTTCACCTTCTTTTCTGTTTCTCTCCTTTCCCCAAGCCACGCTACATACACTGACACATTAATCTTCCTAAGCTTGGCTCTGATCAAATCACATGTTGCCAAAAGGAGTTCAATAGCTGTTTATTAGTTATGGGTTAAGTCAGAACTCCTTAGGCTGCTCTGCTCCATATGGCTTCAGCTCACATTGTAGTCTTACCTCCCTCTATTCCATACACACTTTGTGGCATGTTCAAATTGGACTTGCTGGTGTTTCCCAAACATGACCAGCCTTTTTCTACTGCTCCCTTTCACTCATGCGGTATTTGTCTACTGGGTTGTCTTCTATCATCTCAACTTATTGAAATAATATCTGATTGTTAAGATACAGTTCAAATGTTGCTTGCTTCATGATACTTTCTCCAGTTCCCTCAATGCAGGCTCATCTCTGCCTCTTGTTCCCATTCTCAAGGCAGGTCTCTTAGTTTTCTAGTGCTGCTATAACAAATTACCACAAACTTGGTGGTTTAAAACAGTAGAAATTTATCACAGCTTTGAAGCCTATTCTGAAATCAAGATGTTGGCAGGGCCATACTCTCTTAAGAGGGGGTCCTTCCTTGCCTCTTCCTAGCTTCTGGTGGTTTCTGGCAGTTTTGGTGTAGACACATCACTTTGGCTTGTAGACACATCACTCCAATCACATGCATTTCTCTTTATGTCTTGGTATCATCTTCCCTCAGTGCACGTGTCTGTGTCTCTTCCTATAAGGACACACGAGTCATATCAGATTAGGGTCCACTCTAATCCAGTGTGGATCGTAACTTGATTACATCTACAAAGACCCTATATTGAAATAAGGTTACATTCACAGGTACCAGGAGATAAGATTTCAATGTATCTTTTCAGGGGCACAATTTAACCCACAACAGTAGTTTGTTTATTCTCATTCCTGGTTTATCTTGACTTTGGAGATGCAGTGCAACTTCATGCTTTGGACAGGAAACCAGAGTTGGTTCTGCATAGCTCAAAGTACAACTCCTTGGACTCAGAGTGTTTTCTAGACCCATTCTGATACCCAGGCTCAGAGAGTTTGACCCACTCCAAGTCATTGCCTAGCAGAGCCAGCTGGCACCCTGTCTAGACTCCACCTACGTTCCTCACCAGGGAGTCTCCAGGTCTATGGGTATTTTTAGTAGAACTTGATCTCTTTCTCTCTCTCTCTCAAGGCTGAATTGCAAGAAACCTCATTTCTGCCCTGTCAACAATTTATCTCCATTTACTCTTAGCAAAAATATTTTTATACCAAAATACCGCATTTCTGTGTTCTGTGGTCACTGCCCATATTGTTCTAGAAACATTTCTCTGGCCGTAATGGAAGTATGCAGGCCTCAAGGCAGCCCTTGAGGATATTCACAGTAGAGGACCCAGGTGGGGGTGTGGCATATCACAAATGGACTCCACAGTCCAAGAAACTGGCTCTTTCAGTATCTTTACTTGGGGCATGAATCAGGTTAATGTTTTGAAAGAAAAACAAACTAAGTGTGCACTTAGGTGAGACTTAGATGTCAGAAATTATTGTTGTTATTCTTTGTTAGTTATCAATCTTTAAGGACTATTTTGACATCCTTTCTTAGTTTTGAAAACTTGATAGGATGCGCTAATTAGTATGGCTTTTGTTGAAAAAGACATAGAATTCCCTTCTTAGTACAAAAATGCACAGTCTTATCCTTACATATTTGAAGAGTTACACAGAAATTGGGGCATAATCATATACAAGTACATGGAAACATTGTAGTAGAAAATGAAAACATATGCCTGATGAAAACAGCAGGAAACATGTCAGTGCTTTTAATAGAAAATTGTTTGAAATAACTAAAAATGGGCTTTCACAGTGTAAACAGTATACAAGTTCTGCTAAAATCAGCAGCTTGCATTTTTTGTTTTCATGTTCAGTGACAGTTTAACATCAGTTTAAGTTAGCTTCCTGTCTATGACAAAAAGAGGAGTCATTTCATTCTGAACTATGTATTTTCAGCCTCCTCTTTTTGGTATGAATCCTTAACATTAAAGTTGCTGTTGACAAAATAAAAGACAGAACTAGGAATGGAATACATTAAAGAAAATGCTATGTTGCACATACAATGTGGAATTCTTAAATAGATGAAATAAAGCTGCTCTTTTGCAGAAAGCTATTCTTCATGAAGCTTAGTGCCAGGAAAAGATCAATGTCCTCTATTTTTAGTTCTCTCTGCTTTGTTCCTCTAAGGGAAAAAGATGCTACGCAAGTTCTAATAGAGTGAGACAGGAAATCCAATGTAGTCATTTTAGTTTTTTTTGTACCTCTCCTGGGCAATTATATTAAAGTGTCCAAATAAAGATGGCTGACTTTCATACATTTGGAAAGGCAGATGACTTTTCTTTATCAATTGACTGTTCTGAGTAATGGGGACCCCAGATGTAGCTAATGACCTTTTCAAAGAGGGACAGAAGATAATAAAGGAGGTAGTGTGGGCTATTCCACTTCTCAGTAGAAGAAACATAGCAGAACTAGGTTTTACAAGGATAATCACATTCATTATGGGTTCACTGCAGTTTTATTTCTTTGAAAAAATGAATGATGATGGAGTTAGGGTTAAAGAAGTTCCTTTGAATTCCCAGTTTGAAGCCAGCAGCCTGGGATTCTATAGTCTCAGCGCTAGAATTCTATGATCAATCATCTTCATTCTTCCTCTTCAGGGACTTAAATTTTGCTCTTAGATTTAGTTAAAAGGTACCTGTATTAATACTATCAGAGGGACTTGAAAATTACTTTGGAGTTTTGGGATCTAATCTGACTGGGAAATAATAGAATCCAATACTTTAAAATCTAAGTGAAACTAAACTTTTTATGAGGCATGGACTACATTTGAAATCCTTTCCTCTTGATTTTGCTGAAAATTAAGGCACCCAAATTAGGGTTGTCAAAGTAGAAGAGACCATAGGTGATTCTCTTGTCAAAACTCTGATTTTACAGCTGAAGACAGAGAGGAAAAGTGACTTTCCAAAAGCCACAAATTTTTTTTTTAGTGGAAGTGACAAGATAACATATAGTTCCTTTGATTCTCAGCCCAGTAACCTCTGTGACATGCCTCTTGGTTAGAAGCTTTAGATTAAAAAAATGTTTCCTGCTGTTCCTGTGTGGTAGATGCTGTATTATGCTGTCCAAATCCCCTCTCCTCAGGACTAAAGCACTCATTTTACCAATTTCTGGGAATGTTGGCAGCCGACAGCCCTCACCTGAGTCTCTGGGACTTGCCCTTGGCTGAAAAGAGCTGTGTTGGCCAAGGTCGCCCTCACTCCCTGGTGGGGAAGGCAGCCCACATCCAAAGATATGTCCATGTGGGACTATAAAAGCTCTATTTCTTCCCAACACAGGACAACCTCAAAGGGTCATTCCAGCTCCAAAGCTTTTTATGGGATTAGCTGAGGCCTTTGTTGAGATTGCTACAAAGTTTATCTTCATCTGCCCAATCCTTCTTTCTTCACTCCTTTACAAGTACTGTATTGGTCCTGAGAGCACACCTCAGTAAACTTCCCCCACACAAATGTCCTCTGACCTGACCTGTGGTATCTTCTAAATTTGAGTTGCTTCATGCTGCGTATGGAAAGAATCAATGTATGCTTTTCCCAAGTGGATCTTGAGTGGAACCTAAATTAGTACTATCAGCCAAAATAGTGTGAAGTGTTCCCACTTGTTACTTTAGTCCATTATAGAAAGACAACGCCTTTAGAGATTATTTTTTTAGCTTCGTGCCTTAAAGTAAGACCCACTCATCACTTTCATAATTAGTGCTGAAAAGAGGAAAATTGTAAAAAGGGGACTAATTAAAAGAATAAACAGAAGAGCAAAGAAGAGAAAAAGAGCTCAACAGCCTGTTTTAAATAAAAGAATTCATTTTATTTTTATACTAAAAATAAAAAATATTTAAATCTCTATAGCTTTATATCTGTATAAAGCCCAGTGCTAATAGCTTAGTGGCTGGGAACCTGAATACTTAAAAAATGATTTTTTAAAAATCTCAACAAAATCTTGATTCTTCCCATATCTATAGAGCCAAGACAGAAGTGATTCAGTATGATCCAAACTCACATTTACATAGCTCACACTGTGTGGTGGGACTGACTTCATACATCAGTATCTACCATGGTTATTTTTGATATTCAAGATAAAATATCATGTGGAAACAATGCCAGGAAAGTGGAAAAGAGAAAAGTTTCAAAGCAAAATTCCCACTCACTCTCTTTCCTGTGTAATTATGCAAATAAAATTATAATCATGGACTATAGATTTTATTTTGACCAAGTTCACGCTAGCAGTATGCAATGAAGAACTGAAGCATTTATCTGCATGATCAAAGTAATATATTATTTTATCTTTAAAAGACAAATCATTATGATTATCAGGATATGTGTTTCAGTTACACTGATTACTCTATTGATGGCGATCAGGTCAAAAGAATTTCTTTCTTTTGTTCTGATTTTCCCACAATCAGACAAACAGGGAAATGGTATTTCCATGACTGTAATTCACTACAGCACAAGGTCAGGTTAGGGTGGAGTAAGAACAGTTGTTAGTAAAATGTCTAATGTGGTCAGGGAACTAGGCCAGTGCATTCATAAATTAACTTGTTTACTTAGGTGAATTTATCAACTTGCCTTTTTCTCCCAATTACACTTAACATTTTGTTTTCAAGGGAGTCCTCTTTGTTGGCTTATATACCTGCTTATGACTCATCTAATTTGAAAGAAAAAACATCCCTAAAACAAATCTACCCAAATCCTGTTTCTCTGGCTATTCCTTCTCCGTCTCCATTGGAGTTCAGTAAATGTTATCTGTGGTGGTATTATTATTGTCATTCCTGGTATTTAAAAAATATATTTGCTGCTATTATGAGAGGAAACTTTTTTCTCATTATCAGTTGCACCTATTTATTGCTGGTATATAGCAATGCCATTTATGTTTGTATATGTGATTTTATCTGGCTATTTATTGAATTCTCCCATTAATTTTATAAATTTTACAGTTGATAATTTAGTTTCTTTTCAATACTTTTATCTCATTTTTATTTCATGCCTCATTTTATTGGCCAGTGTTTCTAGAACAGTGTTTTTTTTTTTTTTTTTGCGGTACGCGGGCCTCTCACTGTTGTGGCCTCTCCTGTTGTGGAGCACAGGCTCCAGACGCGCAGGCTCAGCGGCCATGGCTCAAGGGCCCAGCTGCTCCGCGCGGCATGTGGGACCTTCCTGGACCGGGGCATGAACCTGTGTCCCCTGCATCGGCAGGCAGACTCTCAACCACGGCGCCACCAGGGAAGCCCTAGAACAGTGTTAAGTCGTAAGGGAGAAAGCATACTTTCTTATTTTATTTAAGATTTTAATGGGAATGATTCTAGTATTTTACCATTAAGCATGGTATTGGTTTGGATAGATATTATTATGTTGAGGAAGTCTCCTTTTTTATTAATTCATCACTTATTCCAAACATCTTATAATATTATGTGCTATTCTCTTAGGCTTTTTAGTCTTTTTTGTATTGGTTGGGTCTCTATTCTTATACTATATTTTTATTTGTTTTCTTTCTTGAATGGAATTTCCAAGGATATATATTTTACTGGTTTATTAAAGGATCAGATTTTGAATTTGTATATAAATACTATTTTATGTTTTCTAATTTATTTCTCTATTAAGTAATTTCTATATTTTATTATTTTCTTCTGTTTTCCTCATTTATTTGGATGTTTTATTTGTATACTTAATTTATTTTTATTCTCTACTTTTTTATGACCAAATCAAAACATTTAAGGTTACATTTGCTTCTACATTTAAGTTTTGTCACATGCCTTAGTTTTGATGAAATAGTGTACTCACTGTCTTTATAAATAATCTGATGTTGGCGTTTGGATTTCTTTTTCACTCTAGTATTTATATGGAGAAGTTACATTTTTTTCCATATGGTTTTTATTTTTGTTTAAACTCTCATGATTAATTTCTAGCTTTATTGCTTTGTGTTCAGAGAATGTGGCCAGTCCAGTTTCTGCTTTTGGGGATTTACTGAATTTATCTTTATGGCTTAGAATATGATTGTTTTTGTAATTGTTTCACTTTCCAAAGCAAATATATTCTCTGAGAAGGACTAAAGTTTGATATTTGCCTACAAATTCAGTCTTATTCATTATATTTGAGCACATCTTCTTCTCCACTTGATCTGTTAAGGGCTGAGAGAGTTGTGTAATTATCTTTCACAATTGTGTTTATTTTGAGTTCCAGTGCTTGTAACAGTTGATGTCTTCTATATCTTTATTGTGATTATACTTTCAGTAAAAACTTCTTTATTACATTTAATACTTTTTGTCTTGAATTTATAGTATCTGAAATTAATGATTATTTCTGTTGTATTTTTTGCTAGTTTTCCCCTGAAGTTTGTACTCAATTAAAAATTTTTAAAATTGTCTTAAATTTGTTGTAGGTGAGTTTCTTTTCAGCTTATGATTATATTATTATTTTGTTTTTTAATTTTGATTTTAAAAAATGGTGTTTTGATATGTAATTGACATGCCATACAATTCTTGAAAACATGCTAAGTAAAAAAAACCAGTCACAAAAGACCACATATTGTATGATTCAGTTTATATGAAAGACCCAGAATAGGCAAATCTATAGAGATAAAAAGTAGATTAGATTAATTTTTTAACATAAATAGTCTTTTATAAAAATTAAAAAAATTGAATTACAATATTAGTTTCAGGTGTACAACATAGTGATTCGGAGGACTTGAGGACATGGGGAGGGGGAAGGGTAAGCTGTGATGAAGTGAGAGAGTGGCAGGGACATATATGCACTACCAAATGTAAATTAGATAGCTAGTGGGAAGCTGCCGCATAGCACAGGGAGACCACCTCTGTGCTTTGTGACCATGAGAGGGGTGGGATAGGGAGGGTGGGAGGGAGGGAGACACAAGAGGGAAGAGATATGGGAACATATGTATATGTATAACTGATTCACTTTGTTGTAAAGGAGAAACTAACACACTATTGTAAAACAGTTATACTCCAATAAAGATGTTTAAAAAAAAAAAAGTTACTACAAAATAATGGCTATATTTCCCTGTGCTATACAATATATCCTTGTTGCATTTATTTTATACATAGTAGTTTGTATTTTTTAATCTCCTATCCATATCTTGCCCCTCCACCCTTCCCTCTCCCCACTGGTAACCACCACTTCTCTATATCTTTGAGTCTGCTTGTTATATACATTCATTTTATTTTTTAGATTCCACATATAAGTAATAATATAGAGTATTTGTGTTTTTCTGTCTGACTTATTTTACTAAGCAAAATACCCTCTAGGTCCATCCACATTGTTGCAAATCACAGAATTTCATTCTTTTTTATGGCTGAGTAATATTTCATTGTATATATGTACCACATCTTTAAGTAGAATCTTTTTTATAGAGGATTTTATACCTGCTTCTTATATTGTATATAATTAATTTGTGTTTTTGGAATAAAACATGATGGAATAGATAACTTTTAAATACATACAGATACAGTTTCTGCATAACATGTTTTAAAGTTGCCTGCCAATATATGTTGGGTCTTCTGTGGGCTAGATACTTAGGAAACCTGTAAAATCAACGTGAATTGGGTGAAGAGATTTCCCAGACTCCCCCTCCTCCTTTCCAATTGCCATATGACACTGCATGGTTTGGGGATTCTGAGATTTGTTCTGTGTAGTTAGATGTTTCCTGAGTGTGTTTATTATGTATTTAAAAGTGTCTTAGCACTTTAAAGAGATATCACGACTGGGCAACACAGCTGATATTGCAGAGAGCCCCATTGTGGAAAATACAGAGGATATTGGCTGCACTGAAAAAGGCAAACACATGAGTAATACTGGTCAGTGCTACCCAGTTGGAAGGGGAGGGGTAAGTCTGGGACATCACTGATATGGCCAGTATTCCTATAATGGGAAATATAAAGAATAAAGCAGCCAGTGATATGACCAGTGCTATTTACAGCTTTCCTGGACATTTTCAATAGATCTTCCACCTACAAACTCCTTATTTATGGCTCTTATTAAAATATCAGAAAGACATGTCTGCTTTTTCCAACCTACTGAAACATATCCCTTTGCCTCTTATTTATTATAAGAAAATTGCAGTTAGTTATTTTGATTTTCTTACTACTTCATATGAATCTAAATGAGGTATAAATTGAGAGATGAGTGTTTTATTATTGCTGATAAATGTCTGATCTCATGCTGGGGCTGAGGCAGCTATGGCAGAAAGTGCTGGTAGATTGCTAGCTGCCCAACCTAAATTCATTTTCTCCTTCTTCCAAGGAACAAAATTCTGAGTGTTTGTGTGCATATATGTGTGGATTTTACAGCTGGCCAAATTAAAGCTAGCCTTCCTTACTGCTGGGTGAGTCTATGTAGGTGAGTTGGGACAATGAGAGGTAAGCATTAAGCTTTGAATGAGACTTTCAGAACATCTTTAGGAACTGCCTTGGCTGAGAAGTGTGTCCTCTATGACTTTCTGCTCCTCTTCTTTCCTGCTGCCTGTAAGGTGTATGTGAGCTATGGTTCTAGCAGCCATCTTCATCTATGAGATGACCTGAATAGAAGCCATATGTTTAGATAGTGGAACATAACGATAGATATTTGACCATGGAAAAGCCACTAATAGCTTTGGACTAGATATCCTTGGACTTCTCTTAACTGACGTCAATAAACTGTTACCTTATTCAATCCTAATTTTGTTTTTTTCCTGTTAACGTGTGCTGATCTTAACAGATAGAGTAGGGCTTGCCTATGGCTATGGGGCACTGAACACAGGCAAGCTAAATCTTGTATTCTGCGTGAGGAGAGGTTTTAAACCATCCAAGTATACAGTGAAAGGCTTTGGGTAAACGACAAAAGATGAATCTGAAGTGATGAGATAAAGATATAATAATATCTCTATGTGATATTATATGATAGAGAATAAGCAGGTCAGAGTCAACAGGTCTGGAGGGAGAGACTAGTAAGGGCTTTGAGAATCGAAATAGAGAGGAGGGTATGTTTTATGACTCAGCTGTGAATGAGCCTGAGATGTAAGGGGAAGCATAGTCTGATCCTTTCCATCATTGAAGCAAATCTTAGAAAAACTTCATTGTAACATAGGTTGTTCAAAATTGTAGTGGCATTTCCACTGAATGCTATTCTAGATTGTTCAGGTACTTGGAGTGTACCACAGCTGTGTCAGGAATACACAACCTCCTGTGTTAAACCTGACATTTCCCTAAGTTCAGATGGCAAGGGCCTTGCCACCCTTTCAGGGGGTTGGATAGAATAGTAATTGTTTGAACAGAGAATAAATGTGCCTGGAGAAAAGCAATTGGAAATGAGTCTTGAGGGTGGAAAGTTTCATCACTTTAAAGAAGCCTAAGTACTGCTTCTCCAGCTTTCAGCATGGGCAGGTAGTTTAGGTATTCAGGAAGGAGAGTCAGGCGCGACTCCTCCTCCTCCATGAATGTCTTCTAAAATTGAGAGCCCAGTGGAGACTAGAAAGAAATCAGTTGTCTTGAGAGTCATTGTGTCCAGAGAGGTAGAGCATGTTATTGATGAATAAACTGGTTAGGGTTGCTATGAGAAAGTGAGCCTTTTGGGTGAGTTGATCTACTCGAGTTCTCTGATCTCTTACTTGAAACACTTCAATGTGTTCTAGAATTCCAAAATATTTTGGATTTTAGAGAGGATGAATATTGCATATTATATAATATTCCAGCAGAGTATGTGACAATAGGCTGTAATCCAATTTACTAATATTTATGCAACAAAATGATGAATATTAACACTTGCGGGATTAAAAAACCCCTACAAATCATTTCACATCAGTTCACTTTGCCACCAAATGATTTATAAGAACATCTTTCTGTTTTCAGAGTTTCATAGATTTTGACATTGTGTATAAGGCACTATGGGCCATTCCTAGTGGGAGAGCATTCTGTCCGTGTGAGGGGTAGGGATCTGATATGCAGTCTGTTTTCAGAGACCAAGATTACATCTACTGGAAAGTTTGGATTTACCAGGAGCTACGTTGGAAGAGCTAATATCTCCTTATATAACTGACCAAGTTCTAATTTACCTCTCTATCCACATTCTTGAATTTAAAATTTTTATTCATCTGGTTTTTGTCTGGGCTGTGTCTTCAAGGAACTTTCGATGCCTGAGAGTTATATTTTATGAGAATGTAACATTGAGAATGTCTTTCTACTTTCTTCACACACGAATAACAGCTCAGTTGAGTATAAAACAGTTTCTCTTAAAACACTGTAGCCATTTCTCCATTGCCTAACAATGTATATTTATTTATTTGTATATATTATTGTATATTTCTGTATTTATTTGTAGTTAACTTCTTTGCCTAAATTATTGTTGGATTTTTAAAATTATAATTTAAAAAATTTGCCAGAATATGTCTACTTACTAACTTTGCTTGGAGTATGATGAGTTCTTTAGATATGTATACATTTCAGCTAAATACGTTTTTTTCCTTGATTTATTGCATTTGTACTAATTGTTGTGATTTCTTCTTAGGGTCTATCTATAGTTCTTAGTTTGGAGTTTTGTTCTCCATCCTCCATATCTAGTATGCCTGCGCTGTTTCCAGTTATTTATCCCTGTTTTTCATGTTGTGGAATAATTTTTCAACTTTGTGCTTTCTATCACGAATGCATTTTTTTCCAGAGCAAATTCCACACTAATGTACATTTAACTCTCAGTGCCTTGTGGATTTTCTTACCTCATATTTTCATTTTCATTTCAGGTTTTTGTTTTTTCATTTGCTTCTCCTTTAATCATATTATTTTTTTCATTTCATCTCAACATATTCTTACCTGTGACTTTCAGGTGTTATATCCTATTGTCAGAAGTTTTCTAGAATGTTATCTTGGTTTCTGTAGCAAATTATTTTCAGAAGTCTGCCCGTCCCCTGAATCTTTAAGATAATTTTTTTGTTGTTGAAGTTAAAAAAATAGATTCCATGTTGTTACTGTCTTATTTTTAATTTTCTACTACTGGATCTGCTCCTTGGATCGAGATGTCAGTCAGAGCTCTTTCTCAGATTTATAGCAGTAAGGCCAGTTGATGTACATAGCCCAGTTCTGTGTCAATCAGGTATTTATATGGGCAGCTCTGCTGTATGTAACTGTGACTGTATCCCATCCCAGTGCGTATTTCTCTGATGCTTTGAGAAAACAGGGTATGCAGAAACTACAGCCTTTCACTTGCACTGTTACAGGGCTCTTCCTATCTTGCTTTGTTTGCAGAAGTTCATTTGGAAGAAACATTATTTTAGAGCAATGAGCCAGTTTTAGGCCCCTCTAAAAATAGGGTGAGGATGGAGGTATAGTGGGGGTTAAGGGTATGTGGGTAGTTCAGTAGGACTTTGCTGCTTCAAAAATCAACAATTTTGTCTAGAGTTAGTTGTCCATTTTGCTCTTTAGTCAACTGGAGAGTGTCCATAGAGCCAACCTGAATCCTTTGGGCCAGTAATTCCACTTTGTTCTAAAGAAAAGCAAGGAAATTATATCTGACTGAAGTGTGGAGGAAGGCTCCAAGCAGGTGGGAATGCAAGGGCTGGTAAAATGGCATGGTAAAATGCATGCCCTCTGTAGAGCAGGGGAGCATGTGCTTTTCAAGTAAAAGATTTGGAGTCTGGCGTGGTTCACATGCGGTGTCTGCCACTCACCAGTTGAGTGACTTTGGGCAGATCCTCTCTGAACCTCAGTTTCTTCATCTGTAAAACAGAGACCTTAATGTATCTGCTGTATGATGACTCTGTATTCTTTAAATGAGAATATTTGTAAGACACTACATATATAGAATAGCACAAAGTAAGTGCTCCATATGTATAAAGACAAAAGTAGAGAGAGATAGATCCTGTCCTAATATTTTCTAGTTTCCACACTTTCTCTTGGTAACGTTGAAAACACTTCAAGGATATTGGCTAAATACTCAAAATGGAGTTCAAGGCAGATTGGGCAATACAGCCTAATTAGAAGAAAGATGGGAAGGTAGCAGACAGGGCTGTATTGAATAAGCAGCCAGGAAGCAACTCTTTCATATTGTCTAAATTGGATCAACCAATTTAAATATCTGAATATTTTCAGTACTCCTGTATAAGGCAGGCATCTATAATGGATCACTAGTATTTAAATTTTGTATTAAAAAGTAAAAATAAAATCAGAGTATTCCAGAGGAAAGAAGTTATTAATGGGTTGACATAAAAGAGATAAAATCTTATAGTGTATCAGATTCAACAGCTGTCTTTTTCACAAATCACTGAGAGGCCCTTTCTTCTGATTTGATGGACAGTTTTTCTTTTGCTTTCTCCATCTCAGTCTAGGGCAGCACTCAGTGGTGTTCAGTGAATATTCATGATGACTGATTTCTTCCCAGTGACAGCACTGCATGCAGACAGCGAGGTTCTCACCGTTCTCTCAAGATCTGTAGACCAGAATTAAAAAATCAGCCTGGTTAATTCACAAACTGAAAAATAATATGTTTACACAAAACATTGTATTTGGAATATCCAGATCTACAAATCGTTTTTTAAAAATATTTCAAACATAGCAATCACACTTAAAAAAGGAATTTCCTAAATAATTAAAGTAGCTCACCTACTTTCCCTGGATGTTTGTTAGGAAATCAGCCTCATACATGAAAGGGCTCTGCATTTATTATTTCCTAATTTATGGGACAGTAGGAATTTTTAGATAAGGTTTCTCTTTATTCACATGTTAGAAATGTACTCTGTATTAAGATTTGGTGGACCATTGCTGAAGGATCTGGAAGAACATCATGATGACAACACAACTGGCAAGATAGTTAAATCAACAGCTGATTATAAAATCCAACTACTTATTTGGCATGCTACAGATTTTAAAATGCAGATAATGAAAAATTTTCATAATTCAATCATTTATATCTAAACTTGAAAACATTGCCTTGGATTCCGAATATTCCAGCTGAGTAGGAAATGTGAGTGCTGGCAAAACCAGTGTGCATTGGTGAGTTGAGATGTAAATGCTCAGAGAATTTCAGATTTCTCAGTGAAAGGTGCTATTGCAAAACAAAAGAGGTATGAAGTCTACTTGTACCAGCATGCATGACCATTTATAGTTATTTTAAAAGCTTTCACAATGTCCTGCCTACCATGGCTTTTTCATTTTAATTTGTGTGTGTGTGTGTGTGTGTGTGTGTGTGTGTGTGTGTGTGATGTGGTGTGTTTTAATGGGGTTAGGAAGAGGCTTTGTCAATAAGATCCTACTTCTTTAATTATAAACAAAACCACACCGGAGTAGTATGGTTTAATTAGAAACCTGGGCCAGAGAGTATTAATTCAGGAATATATTTATTTTCAGCTCTACAGAGCTCATAGAAAGATCTTATTATTGGAGAAAACAGTGAAAAAAAAAAAAAAAAGAAAATTGTGACAGAAGTATCTAATAGACAATAGGTACTGAGTAAGAAGAAAGTTTGGAGAAACCTCAGATCAAAAGTTGATTGTTGTTTGCAAAATATATCTTGCAAACAAATCATGTTAATATTAGGTTTGGAGATTTCATAGCATTTCTGCGATAATAGGCTGAAAGAAAATGTATTTCCAGTCTCTGATTGAAATAGTGTAAGTTGTAGTTATTTTTATCTCTTAACAGTAACTTGCTCTTACATCTTACAAGGAGAGAGGGAACCCACTGATTTAAATCTGATTTTGTAATAATAATAAATAGAAAATATTTCAAGCAGTATAGAGAATAATGTAATACCCATGTTTTGTCACATAAATTTAACACGTCTGATTTTCCTCAGATTGTTTAATTATCTTTAAAGAAATAAATTCTCTTAGCCCTCTTTGTACCCATGTCCATTCCTTTGTCTCATTCACCAGCCTGAAGTTGCTGTGCATCATTCACCCATGTTTTTATATGTATCTATTACCAATAGATAGCTATTTTTTGTTTATAAAGCTATATGTTAATGGTATATTAAATCGATCATTCTACAGCTATTTTCACTCATTCTTATGTTTTCAAGCATTACATATGTTGATATATGTGGCTCTAACTCATTTAAGTGTTGCGTAATATCCTGTTGTATGAATAAACTACAATATGTTTGTGCATTTTTAATTGATAGGCAGTAAAGTTTTTTCCTATGTTTTTGCTATTATTGACAATGCTGTAATATTGTAGTATACATCTCCTCTCCTGTACTACAGTCCTTTAGGGTACACTTCTAGAAGTGTACCTCTTGTGTCCTAGGGTATATGCATCTCCAGTTTTAGTAGATATTATTGTCCACTTGCATTTGAAAGAAGTAATACCAATTTATACTCCCACCAGCAGTGTCTGAGATATTGGGAGTTCTTTCCCCACATTTTGCCAACTTTCTTTCTGCTGGCATTTATTTTTTTAGCAACTACTTGTTGAGTTGGGGTATTGCCATGGGAATTCTGTGTTTTAGCCCTGGTGGCGTATAATAAAAAAGTCCTGGGTCTTCCCTGGTGGCGCAGTGGTTGAGAGTCTGCCTGCCAATGCAGGGTACACGGGTTCGTGCCCCGGTCCGGGAAGATCCCACATGCCGCGGAGCGGCTAGGCCCGTGAGCCATGGCCACTGAGCCTGCGCGTCTGGAGCCTGTGCTCTGCAACGGGAGAGGCCACAACAGTGAGAGGCCTGCGTACCGCAAAAAAAAAAAAAAAAAAAAAAAAAAAAAAAGTCCTTTCTCTCATGAAGCTTTCATTCCAGTGGGGAAGAGACTGACACTATACAAACAAATGTGTATTATAGCAGGGGGTGATAAGTGCCATGGAGAAATGTAATGCAGGGTGTAATGCAGGTTTCCTCTTCTGTGTATAGCTAGTTTCATTTTCAATTTTTTCTTATTGGTTGGAAGAAGTTCTTTAGATATTTTGGTTACTATTTCTTTACCAGTTGTATGTGTTCTTTAAAAAATTGTTATTTCTTTGCCTGGGCTCTATACCCAAAAGAGCTCTAGCAATTTATTTCTGAATAGGCGTAGAAATCCTTATAAGGCATACGTAAATGCAGGAAGCAGTGTTTATGCTAAAAAAACTTCATATAGAACTAAGTTAATCACATAGATAATTTTGGGGGCAACACTTGTATTAGTAATGGAAAAAGAATTTTTGGAAAAACAATATGGATTATTTTGAATATTTTCTCAATTCTGTACCTTTAAGTTTACTTGTGTATTCACATTCATAGAAATGGTCTATTTAGCCACAGTTTTCTGGATCATCATGGTCCAATAGAAATATAATGTGAGCCATAAATGGGAGCCACATATGTAATTGAAAAATTTCCAATAGCTACATTAAAAAAGGTAAAAAGAAACAGGTGAAAATTTAATTATATTTTATTGAACTCAATATATTATCATTTCAACATATAATCAGTTTAAAAATTATTTATATTTTATATTATTCAAAAATACAAAATCTTTGAAATTTGATGTAGATTTTACACTTACAGCACATCTCAGTTACAATTAACTATATTATTTATTTACTTATTTTTATTGAGGTATAGTTGATTTACAGTGTTGTGTTAGTTTCAGGTGTATAGCAAAGTGATTCAGTTATACACAAACACACACACACACACACACACACACACACACACACCTATTCTTTTTTACATTCTTTTCCATTACACCTTCTTATAACATACTCCCTTATGGATTATTACAAAATATTGAGTATAGTTCCCTGTGCTATACAGTAAGTCCTTGTTGGTTGGATTGCTGAACATTTTAAGTGTTCAGTAACCATATGAAGTTGATGGCTACTGTACTGGGCAGTGCAGCTCGGTATCATTTGACATGATATGGTGCCTTCTATCCCCACACCAATCTGTGTGGTTGCATAGATCTAAAAGCACAGAGCTTAACGGGATTCCAAAGTAGCTGTGTTGATATTTTTTCCTTGTAAGAAGTGACACATACTGCTACTCCAAAAAAAAGGATTTGAAATCTGAACTGTTTTATACTGCTGGATAAATGTGGTGCTTGCCAAGAACACAAAAAATATGGTCTTTTTAAAAAAACTATTCTTATAATATCATTTGTATAGCAAAGAATAAAGTAAAAGTTTTCTCTAAGGACTCAAATAGACATTTTTCCAAAGAGTATATACAAATGGCCCCTAAGCACATGGAAAGATGCCTAGCATCAGTAATCCTTAAAGAAATGCAAATTAAACTACATTGAGATACCACTTCATACCCATTAGTATGGCTATTATCAAAAAACCAGAAAACAACGTGTTAGCGAGGGTGTGGAGAAAGGATGTGGGAATGTAAAACATTGCAGCTGCTATGGAAAACAGTATGGTGGTTCCTCAAAAATTAAAAATAGAATTACCGTAAGATCCAGTAATTCCACTTCAGGGTATAAACCAAAAAGAATTGAAAGCTGGGTCTTGAAGAGATATTTGTATACCCATGTTCAAAGCAGTTTTACTTACAGGAACCAAAAGATGGAAGCAAGCCAAGTGTCCATCAATGAATGAATGAATAAACAAAATATGACTTATACATACAATGGAATATTATTCAGTCTTAAATAGGAAGGAAATTGTGACATATGCTATGACACAGATGAACCTTGAGGACATTATACTAAGTGAAATAAGCCAGGTACAAAAGGCAAATACTGTATGATTCTGCTCATATGAGATACTTAGAGTAGTCAAATTCATAGAGACAGAAGGTAGAGTGGTGGTTGCCAGGGGTCGAGGGAGGGGGAAATTCGAAGATATTATCTCATGGGTACATAGTTTCAGTTTTGCAAGATGAAACTGTTCTGTGAACGGATGGTGGAGATGGTTCCACAACAATGTGAATGTAATGAATGCCACTGAATTGTATACTTAAAAATGGTTAAAATGGTAAATTTTATGTTATGTCTATTTTGTCACAATTAAAAAATGATTTTTAAAAAGTACAAGGTTGCTTTGAAAAAGTCTGCATTATTATCTTTTGTCTCTTCTTTGTTTTTTTTTCCTCCATACTGACTCATTATCCTCATTTTCATAAACCAGTTGATCAATGTTATTTTTATGAGGAAGGGGTTACTCCTAGAAAATTCCAGGGTACACTTCAATAATTCATCTTGTATAAAGTCTAAATGGAAAGGCCTTTGAAAACATGAACAGAAAGCTTTATGTTTTTTTAGCATATTTACTGAAATTACTTTTTACGTGACACCTGTAACTTATGGATGATGTAAAAAAAATAAATTCTACAGGTTTAAAAAGATTAGAAGTATCAACATGCTAACAATTGAATGTTTTCAATTCTCTATATTTTTAGGGCATAATTTTGATAACTTGGAGTAATTATCTGATTTTCCATAAGAACTGTGACTTTGTTTTCTAGCTTATATATGCTTTGGCAACATAAAATCCATTTTCTTTTTTTTCAAAAAATTTAACTTTAGGTCTTGAATTTGCCTGAAAATTTCCCTTATCTCATGTAGACTTTGATTTCATTCTTGGTTCTTAATCTTGGTCAATTACATACTCAGGCAACTTTGAGATGTAGAGCCCTCTTATAAAACAGTCTGACAAGGCCAGATTTTTGGTGTGCAGCTCAGAGAAGTTCCATAAAGTTTAAAGCAAGCATGAAAAGGTTTTACATTTATAGGTATTCTCTGTTTTAAGCACATTTCAGTATAGCCTATAACATGAATAAATACAAAACAAGTTAATTTTTTATCCTTCATGGTCCTTTAAAATATATCCACTGGTAGTGGTTTTTCTCTCCCCACGGAAGAAATCTGGGTGGGCCCCAGGACTTTTCTGGTGGCTTTAAGTAAAAGAAAGTCCTAGAGTCACATTAAGCTCTAGATAGTCTCAACTCAGAAAATACATACCCAGTGTCCAACAATCCTCAAAACTCTTTAGCGTGATTTAATATTTTCTTCTCCCCCAGGAAGAACCTAACACAACTGCTGAGGATAGAGGGCAAGAAACTTTTTGTTTTCTCATATACTGGTAACCAAAATTTCAGAAACGGAGACCTGATTGACATAAAAAGGTGTTTATTTGGGGTTTGTTAGGACTGTAGCCTGGGAGACAGATTCAAGAAGCTCTTGAATTGTGTTCGGCTGAAATAAAAAATGGGGGAGGCTTATAAAGGCAAAAAGCTGCAAGGTTCCAGTTAGTTAAATGAGTTGTTTACTAAGGATTATAATTGGATCTGGCGAGAAGTAAAGGTGCTTGTTAAATAAGGATTGGTTGAGGTCTGAAATATTTGCATAGTTACAAGGGGAGATGCTGAGAGGTTGCAGCTGGCAGGTGTTTTCTGAATATGGCTGGTGCTGTCCTTGGGTCTGGTACAGTTCAGTAAAATTCAAGTTCTCATTGTGCACAGACTGTCTGAGATCAGATCCTCAGTGGCTACTCGACTCCATTTTTGTATGCCTGAACTGTAATTACTCCATTATAATTTCAATTTGTCATCATTCCTTATCCATTTGCTAGTTTTGTAGTGTGGAAGGGAGGAGGAAGAAGGAGGATCTGGACGTTTTTACTTGAACAGGCAGTGGCACAGAATGGTGGTGTGCTGTAGTGTAAAAGCGTAACAATTAGTTTTTTTGATTGTAATGTGTCTGACGTTAAGCTTCTTTTTTTTTTTAACATCTTTATTGGAGTATAATTGCTTTACAGTGTTGTGTTAGTTTCTGCTATATAACAAAGTGAATCAGCTATATGCATACCTATATCCCCATATCCCCTCCCTCTTGCGTCTCCCTCCCACCCTCCTTATCCCACCCCTCTAGGTGGTCACAAAGCACCGAGCTGATCTCCCTGTGCCATGCAGCTACTTCCTACTAGCTATCTATTTTACATTTGGTAATGTATATATGTCAGTGCTACCCTCTTACTTTGTCCCAGCTTACACTTCCCCCTCCCCGTGACATTAAGCTTTTGATTGTGGATCCACTTCAAAGACATCTGTCTCAAATAAACCCAATGCCAACTACACAGCTAGATACTTTTTTTTTTTTTTTTTGCTGTACGCGGGCCTCTCACTGTTGTGGCCTCTCCCGTTGCGGAGCACAGACTCCGGACGCGCAGGCTCAGCGGCCATGGCCCACAGGCCCAGCCGCTCTGCGGCATGTGGGATCCCTCCGGACCAGGGCACGAACCCGTGTCCCCTGCATCGGCAGGCGGACTCCCAACCACTGCACCACCAGGGAAGCCCGCTAGATACTTTTAAGAGCTAGGTTGGCCCACCTATGTAGTTCCCCCTCTGGTTGACCTAGATAACTGACCATTTGGCTGCTTGCTTTTCCCTTCCCATGCTTTGATTCCTGCTTTTATGTTTTAAGCTCACCAATGAAGAGTTAACCTATGAAACCCTAGGCACCTCACCCTCAACCCCAATAAATGCAGAAACCCAGGTCTGCACTCTCTCTCTCTATCAATCTCTATCCATGATGACCGAGGCAAGCTGTGTACTCTCCAGGACCTGTGAGTAATAAACCTTGTTTTTTCAAAGTTCCCTAATGGTTGTTGCTGAGGTGCATCTTGCAATCATAAGAACTACTAGGGCCAGACCAGCTGCAACACTGGCTTCAGTGGGGGAAATGTCTGTGGCAGCTCTGCACAGGTAGTTCTGGCCCAGGTGAGTGCCCCAGGAATTTCTAGCTGATGGCATCACTGTTGATAGGCTGATACAGATCTAAAACACGTGCTCTCTGGGCCTGGCAGACATATAAAGCTGCCCTTACCCTGCACACTTTTGTGGGCACTTCAAGCCTCCCTCATGGACTCCTCTGGCTCTGTATTGCTAGTTTTCAGAGAGCCCCTTACTTCAAGACCTTTGCTGATGTGTCATTGCTCCTTCTTTCTGGGTAGAATTTAGATGGGTAGGACTTAAAACAACTTCAGACTGTTTCACCAGAATAGTCCACATCTGGTCCACAGGAACTCCTCCCACATTCTTGGACCTACTGTGGGAAGGCAGAGCTGTTTCTTTCTAGATTAAGCAGCATATCTTCACTTTGCAGCAGCCAAAGTGTTGACCACCTTGTCACTCCTGCTCCGCATATTTTCTGGCAGGAGTGCCACTGTGTTTCCCAACAAAACAACAAAGTGACAGTATTTTGTCATAGACAAGAAGGACTGACGAGACCATGATACATTTGTCGTATATAATTCATGGTAATTAACTCAATAAAGACATAGAAATAACTTTAAGATAATTTTTATAATGAGATTTTACCTTAACTATAAATATTCAGGACTCACTGTTTGCTTGGTATGGGTTGGTAGATTATAGATAAACTATAGACAGGATGATCTCTATAAAACTAATCATATTAAGCTGATGTCCCACCATGGTTTTAGGTACGCCAAGATGTTGATCCTCTCATTTCTCAGGGTGGCAGGGGGACCTGGTACAAATTTTATTATCTTCTGTGTGTGTAATAAAAAATGTTGGGAAGACTTGTACTATACTTCATGTTAATGAAAGAGACATTAACATGAAGGTTGAAAATCAATTAAAAAAATTGAATTTAGCAAAATTTCATTATGGGCTCTGGATATGCAAATTGCTGTTAGTAATTACTGTGATTAGTGATATCCAGTGTCAACTATATATAAAAGTCAGCAATTAGTGGTACATGTTATATGTTTTTGTCATCTCTAAAGCTGACTTGTTCCTACTTGTTTTGAAAATGTGTCACTCTTTGAAGACCACTCAGGAAGGACCTATAATTTGTCAGTATCAATCATTTTCAGATTCTGGTACACAGGGTATTTTTTTTTTTAAACATCTTTATTGGAGTATAATTGCTATACAATGGCGTGTTAGTTTCTGCTTTATAACAAAGTGAATCAGTTATACATATACATATATCCCCATATCTCTTCCCTCTGCATCTCCCTCCCTCCCTCCCACCCTCCCTATCCCACTCCTCTAGGTGGTCACAAGGCACTGAGCTGATCATCCTGTGCTATGCGGCTGCTTCCCACAAGCTATCTCTTTTACGTTTGGTAGTGTATATATGTCCATGCCACTCTCTCACTTTGTCCCAGCTTACCCTTCCCCCCCCCCGTGTCCTCAAGTCCATTCTCTAGTAGGTCTGTGTCTTTATTCCTGTCCTGCCCCTAGGTTCTTCAGAACCATATATATATTTTTTAGATTCCATAT
>NC_041224.1:121794818-121814773 GCF_002837175.3 Physeter macrocephalus | reverse complement strand
CTGTCCAGTTTTCCCAGCACCACTTATTGAAGAGGCTGTCTTTTCTCCACTGTATATCCTTCCCTCCTTTATCAAAGATAAGGTGACCATATGTGCGTGGGTTTATCTCTGGGCTTTCTGTCCTGTTCCATTGATTTATATTTCTGTTTTTGTGCCGGTAGGCATACTGTCTTGATTACTGTAGCTTTGTAATATAGTCTGAAGTCAGGGAGCCTGATTCCTCCAGCTCCGTTTTTCTTTCTCAAGATTGTTTTGGCTATTCCGGGTCTTTTGTGTTTCCATACAAATTGTGAAATTTTTTGTTCTAGTTCTGCGTACACAGGGTTTTCTGTGACAGGTTTTGCAGTATTAAGCAAAGTTTAAATCTCTTATTTGATGACACATAAATTCAGTCACATAGATGACTGGCAATGATCATGTACCTTTGCTAAATCTTTGGGTTTACCAAGCATTTTCATCCATATTATCTCATCTAATCATATTTCTGTACTAAATATTGGGCTAAGTTTCAGCAGCCATGTCCAGTTGAATTAAAATTTATTCATATTTTATGGAAAGGAAATCTTCATTTTTTTCATGATGGTGTGTACAAAAGATATTTATTTCCTTGATTTTATTTGTGCAGAGAGATGGAAAAGGTAATGAATAAGTATAATCAAAGTGTTTGTATCTTCTAGTAGATCAAATATAGGAACATTTTAAATTTTTTAATGTATTGTACTATTAAAAAATAACTCTACATTTCTTTTACCATGGAGACCATTGAATTACCCTGCTGGAACCCAGACTTGATTCTGTTAAAATTTTTTAATCAGGGCTGTGAAGTTAAAAATATCTTCTCCTACCTTATTCTTCTAAAGAGATTGAAGGAGTGTCTCAGTGACAGCTCCTAAAATTTTAGAGAGGGAATAGAGTTCCAGAGTGAATGATTTGGTTCTCATTAAGAATTTTAAAAATCATGAAAATGGAGAGTCCCCTAAGTTTGGTTTGTTCATTTTTCCTCTGTTTCAGAATTACATCCTGATAGAAACTTAGTTGAACAGATTGACAGGTATAGCAAACCACTGTCAGGTAGAATGCTTTGAACGTACAAGTAAATATGCTTTTCCTTTTCTTCATATTCTTAAGAGTGACACAGTGTTTTGATGCACAAAGTAGGCTCAAATGATGTTTGTTGATTGAATGAACTAAATTTTGTAAATCCTGAGTATGCTGCCTTTAAATGACACACAAATAATGAAGTATTCTAGTCAGTAGTCCCATGACATCAAAAACTTCTGAAATTGTGCCATTTAACTTAAAGAAATGTTTTGATTATTTTAAATGTTATTAAAGAAGTATAACTTGTATATTTCCTGATACAGATTAAGATCAACAAAATGAATTGCATTCAGTAAAGCATTCCTTTAGTTTCTTCAGAATGTAATAAAAATTACCTCCTCTAATCAGTTTTAACACTTATTCAATGTATAAAGTTACAAAGTCCAAATAATGCCGCTTGGAATATATACTGGCAGCTTCACAGTTATACTCTCGTGGCCCAAACAGATAGTGTGAAAAAGATACCATAAACCTTAGTTCTTATTGATCAGCAATTACATTTTCACACTGTCCTGATAAAGGGCAGCAAGAAATTTCAGAACTTGGGTGTCTTCTTAACACGTGTATATGAGTCATGAGGTGAAGAAATTGAGAGATTTAATGAAAACTAGGACTTCTCAGAGAAGCATAACAATAGTGATCATCTTTTCCATATAGTCATTAGGTTCTTAATGGCACAAAAGGCAGGTCTGGTTTTCCAGTATGGTTTTATACTTGAGAGTACTTATCAAAATGGATGTGTCAAACTGAAGTGTTGGAGTTAACTTTAGTTATAGGAGGAGTAGGTGACACAGGCGAATTTTCCCAAGAAACCGAGCCTTAGATGGATATTCACATGCAGAAAGTTTATTGGGAAGTAATCTAGGGATAAACAGCTATGGGGTAGTGAAAGATGCAGGATTGAGTAGAGGTTGAACTCCAGTGCAGTTTTGTATTGGTTGATTTTATATGTCAACTTTCCTGGGCCACGGGGTGCCCAGATGTTTGGTTAAACATTATTTTGAGTGTGTCTGTCAGAGTGTTTCTGGATGAGATAACATTTGAATTGGTGGACTCAGTAAAGCAGATTGCCCTCCCCAATGTGGGTGGACCTTATCCAATCTACTGAAGACCTGAATAGAACAAAAGACAGTAGAAGGGAGAATGAATTTGTTTTCTGCCTGTTTGAACTGGGACATCAGTCTTCTCCTGCCCTTGGACTGAGATTTAGAGCATCAGCTCCCCTGGTTCTTAGGCCTTCAGACTCAGACTGAGGTATACCACTGACCTACCTGGGTCTCCAGCTTGAAAATGGCAGATTGAGGGACTTCTTAGCTTCCATAATTATGTGAGCCAACTCTTTATAATAAATTGTCATATATGTGTGTATATATCTCTTATTGGGTTTATTTCTCTGGAGAACATTGACTAATACAATTGCAACAGGGGCCTCAGTTGATCCCACAGAGAATTCTGGAGCAAGGGTGGAACTTTAGAATTGTCCCTAATTAAGACAAGAAAACTGAAATTTTATACCCCTAGGGAGGAGGTATGATTTTGAGAGAGGTGGCTCTCTTTAGGAAGGGAAAGTCTGGGAAAGAGACTTTGCTGAAAGCTGTGGACCACCAACACTCTCAGTGGTTGGGAGAATGAGTGATTCAGTCCTGGAGTAGGAATCTGGCCATTGCACAGTGGTATCTACTACTGTAGGTGATCATATAAAAAGTCAGTGGAGGATATGGGCTCAACAAGTAGCCTCTTTTAGTTCCTCAAAACCTCAGCGTATTATCTTTTGCAGTCCTTTTGGAATTTAAACTTGGAATTTTGAGAGATATAGACCCTTTTCCTAGAGATATTGAGTATTTTTTGATTGATTACTCTGTTAGGCATTATGCAATATGGGAATACAATGGTAAAGAAGAATTAAGACTTGCCCTAGGGTATTGACCACATATTAAAGTGAATTTTCAGTGGTGGAATATCAAGTATTTTGGTAAACTAAGGGTGAGGGATGGACTTATTTCCTTTTTGAAGAGTTGGTTTTCAGTGCCTCCCATATCCCACTGCATAGATGGTTAACCCACTCTTCTTATTCTTAAAGTTATCTTTGACACTTTCATCAAATATGTCACTTTTGAAGTCTCTGAACTAGCAGGTAGTAATAATAGCTAGTACTTCTCTAACATTTTGTGGTTTACAAAGTGCAGTATCCCTTTGTCACCATTTGAAAATAAGAAAACAGAGACCCAAAGAGGATACATGATTTGCTCAAGTTCCACCACCAGAAAGTGATAGAGTCAGCATTCAAACACTATGTGGTCTCCCTGTATATGACTCTGGTCACATTGTGAAACTGCAAAGGTACCAAAAGAGGCTACTTGTTGAGCTCATATCCTCCAACCAGGTGAATCCCCTTTGTCCAAAACAAAGGTAGTTTTCCTAACACTGTGGAAGTATTTAGTGCCATTATGAGAAAGAGCATTTTGTATATATATATGTGAGATCTATAAGGCTTATTATTAAGTATTTCCTAATTTTTCTTCAATTTGAATGTGTTTCCTGTGAATTTATTTTCTAGATGAAGAAAATTTACTCATACCTACTCTACTTCTCATGTTTTCTTTTTCACAAAGTCCTGTTTTCCAATCTTGTTGCTCTCACCATATTCTGCCTTTCTCTTAAAGCATGAAGCTCAAACTGGAGGCCAGAAGTTTTATTTTTTTTACCCATAACCTCACAAAGGAGAAACCATTGTCAAATGTAGTTGAAAGATTACTGTCTTAAAACCTTTTTATTTTGAGGTAATTGTAGATTCACCTGCATTTGCAAGAAATAGTACAGACAGGTCCCATGTACCCTTCCCCCAGTCTTACCCCATGTAACATCTTGTGTACCTGTATCACAATATCACAGCCAGGATTACTTTTTATAACTTGCATGATGTTCTTGGTAAAGAATCTCTCTATTTTGTGCTATGTGGCTAATTCATTCATTAGTCAGAGGCAATAGAGTGATTATAGTCTTTGGAGTCAGAACTAAGTTTGAATCTGAAATCACTCATTGCAAGTTAGAGAAATTGCTTCACTTTAGTTTCTTGTTTTGTGCAGTTATTGTCGTAATATGTTGGAAGCCAACCTGGAGCCTCTGTGCCATGACAGGGTCATGGAACAACACCAAGACAGCGCTGCAGGGCAGTGCTGTGCCCAGGAAGCTGACTACATCTCTTCTATCTGTTTTGTAATTTTGTGCTTCTGCCTTGAAAAAGTACATGGGGGATTTGCCCCCTGTCCCAAACTTAACCGTGTAAAACATCCTCTTCCCCCTCCCAAACCAAAACCTACGAATTGGGACTTTTTAACAACAGCCCCTGGCTGGTGGGAGAAAAAACAAACACCTGGAAATGTAGGGTTGTTTCCATGGAAAACACCTATAACATAAAAACAATGGCCCTACATGGGAGTAATAAATGATTATGGGTATTGTTGGTTCTGGTATAAGGATAAATTAATCATACAGAGTCAACTGCCAACATTGGAATTGTTGACTCGTCCATTCAGACAAAGCTTCTTGCCCAGAAGAACACAGTGATAGATTAAATTGTGAACTATATTGTAGATGATTTAGGGGATATTAGCTTGGCTTTGTTATTAGTACGGATTGAACCTACTCTAAGAAAAAAACAATGATGTTTTGAGAACCTTTAGAATTACTTTAAAAGTACATCTAGAAATATTAGGTACAATCTATTGTAAATATTTTTGAGGTTTTAGCTAAGCACCTGATGATGTAATCACCTAGGGTATATAAATCTGACTGTGAGAGAATAAAGGGAGAGATCATGCTTGTACATACACAGTGTTATTGATTTATTTAACCTCCCCTCGCCGATGCTGTCCATCCCTCGGGTATTCCTGGACCTGCAGGAGCTGGACTCCCGCAGTAATATAAAAACATGTCATAAAAAGCAAGTGAAGTATTAAGTGTAAAAGTCTTTGTAAATTATAAAGACCTATGCAAATGATGGCATTTATTAGTATAGTTTATTGTATACTGTGCTTAACAGGATGTTTTGGGGCCATATAGATAGCAATTTCTTGCCCATTGTTTTACCAAAGTAAAATTAAATAAAATTATTTACATGATTTATCTTAAAGCTGTGGTGGTTAAAGTCTATTATGTTATGCTTTTTCTGTTTTATAAATCAATTATAAGAAAAATATCTGGAGGAAGAAACAAAGAATCAAGGTTAAGATCATTATTTTGCAATTTCCAAAGCTGCCCATTTCTCCTTTTTTTTTTAAGTTAAATAAGACATTTTTCCTTCTAAATAATCAGATAATCCTCTTCGCCTACACAAGAGGTCTTAGGTGACATCATTGGCCATTGATACAGTTATTTATCCTTAAATAGTACCCTTTATGTGGAAACCATGTAACAAAAATCTCTCATTTCTCTATTAATAAGTTTATGCTGTTTCTAATTTATTGGTTTGTTTTTACCAATGAACATTGAATTTTATAACAGAGCATGATTTTTCTCTTTGAATTGCCTATTAGGTAGGTCAGAAACAGACATGTAACCCATGTTTAGAATTTTGCAAGGAAATGGAACTTCTTGGCATGCATTTTTTTTTTTAGTACTAAACTTACTCAATGCACCAGTTTACTTTCCTACCCGCATTTTCCCTTTTATCTCCACTTCTTTATTTCTTGCTTTATATTGTATTTTTAAGCCTCCTTAAATCCTTTATGGCACAATGTGGAGTCGACATAAATAAATAATATCAGAGTCTTAACTTCAGCCCAAGAAGATATACAGAGCACTCACTGTAACTGTGGATTTGTGGTAGATGCTGCCTGTGCACAAGGAATTTAGTAGTTGCTCCAACATGCTCTCCACGGACAGTTTACAATTCATGAGCCTAAAATTAAATTGATGTCCTAAAAATCATCTCAAAGGAAAAATATGTTTTAAACTTCAGTTGTAAACAAGATAACTAATTGTTGGTAATAACATCCTGGAAAGTAAATAATTATGTTACAGTATTATGTGATTTCACAATTCAAGGGGCTCAGCCCTGTGGCAGCAAATATTAAAATGTAAAGGTATGAAGCAAACACTGAAATATTTGTCAATTTTATGGGTATGAACAATCAAGTTTGCCACTTACTGTTTCCATAGCAACCAAGCTGCCTATATGAAGTAAGCAACTAAATTTCATTGCTCCTTGCTATAAAAATAGCAGCTGTTAATGGTTCTTCTCTCTGTTGGAGCACATCATAAAAAAATTTAAATATACCTTCACACATCAGTCCCAAGCTGAAGCTGATGGTCAGTGAGGGTGACTGACCTTTCCAGTTTGCCTGGAGCTGAGGGGTTTCCCAGCACATGGCACTTTCAGTGCTAAAACCAGGACAATCCTGGGAAAACTGGGGTGGCTGATCATCCTACCAGCCCTCCTCAGTAGTTAGAATCACATTTTATGTTGCCCACAGTCACACCTTATTTTGTGGAATAGAGTAAGTTTTGAACAGGAAAATGATATGATGAAATGTTATTTGGGGACGATATCATGCAGCCTACAGGAAGGAGAGTCTGGAGGCAGGGAGGCCAGTTAGAAGGCTACTGCAGATGCCACAGGCTACTGAAATGGACCCTCACTTAAATAAATGTGCCATGTCACACACTAGTGTGTGATTATAAAACAAGGCTACCCTTCCTTTCTCTACCCAAAACTAAGATGGGAACGGGCCTATTAACTTGATTAGATGTCTCCAAAGGTGTGCCTCATGTAGGCCCATGAATCAGCCTATTAGCTGCCACATTACATCTGTTTTGTGCTGCCCTGGTGCCCCCTTGTCCATGCCTGCTACCTACAAAAGTGTTTTTTGCTGCTGCCAATCATGAGATGCCAGTGCCTCTGCTGAGAGTGCTACCATTGGGTGCTCCCAAAGCCACTACTTCTTGGAGTGGTGAGCATTGCTGTTTATTTTAAAAATTTTTTAATTTTGTTGAAGAATAGTTGATTTACAGTGTTGTGTTAATTTCTGCTGTACAGCAAAGTGACTCAGATATATATATATATACTTTTCATATTCTTTTCCATTATGGTTTATCACAGGATATTGAATATAGATCCCTGTGCTGTACAGTAGGACCTTGCTCTTTATCCATCCTATACATACTAATTTGCATCTGCTAGCACTTCTGATTAGAGTGACCTCCTCTCCAGCTTTGGGCCACACTTAGTCACTTTGACCCAAGTGCAGCTATGCTTATGCCAGAGTCACACAAAGTCTCTAACCTCTTTCTCCAAAGGGGCTCAAAGCCAACTCAAGAGATTAGGTGAGGGCCAGATGCCATTCTGTCTCTTCCAGGGCCCTCATTTTTCTACCAGCCCGTTTCCAATAAAACTCTTCCCTCTTCTCCATTTATTGGGTTGGCCAACAAGTTCATTCGTGTTTTTCCATAAGATGTTACGGAAAAACTCGAACAAACTTGTTGGCCAACCCAGTACAAAGCCAAGGTTCCCAAGCGCATTAATGAAGGCAAACAGGTTGGAATGGGGGAAAGGAAAAGGGAGTAATGAGATGCTGTTTATGATTTCTGAGCAAAAACTCAGCCTGTCAGAATCATCCTGTTTCACAGACTTTGTTAAGGGTAGAGTGGCATTCTTTTTTTTTGTTTTAATTGAAGTATAGTTGCTTTATAGCATCATAAGAGTTTCAGGTATGCAACCTAGTGCTTTGATAATTTTTTAGATTATGCTTTATTTAAAGTTATTATAAAAAATTGGCTATATTTCCTGTGCTGTACATCTTTGTATCTTATTTTATACCTAGTAGTTCATACCTTCAATCCCCTCCCCCTGTCTTGTCCTTCCCTCCACCCTTCTCCTTACTGGTAACAACTAGTTTGTTCTCTGTATCTTTGAGTCTGTTTCTGTTTTGTTACTTTCATTCATTTGTTTTATTTTTTAGATTCCACATATAAGTGAAAACATATTGTATTTGTCTTTCTGTATCTGACACTTCACTAAGCATAATATTTCATTATATATTGTATATATGTCTCACCACATCTTCTTTATTCATTCATCTGTTGATGGACATTTAGGTTGCTTCTATATCTTGGTTATTGTAAAAAATGCTGCTGTGAACATTGGGGTGTGTGTTATCTTTTTGAATTAGTGTTTTCATTTTCTTTGGTTATATACCCAGGAGTGGAATTGCTGGGTCGTATGGTAGTTCCATTTTTAGTTTTTTGAGAAGCCTCCATACTGTTTTCCACAGTGACTGCACCAATTTACATTCTGGAGTGGCATTCTTGGCTGGTGCTTCTCATGGCCAGCAGCATGGGTATTGTGGGCCGGCCTTGGGATATATTTTTGCAGCAACTCCTTTTTAAGAAATATGCACCACCCCCTAATTCACCACTACTAAATGCAAGCTCTGGTGTGAGTCAAGACTGTAAAACACTAAGAAAGAAAGTGTTGCATTTTGTTGGAGAGAGAAGAGATTAGAGATATAGTCTGGGACAAACTAACCGCTCTCTTGGCCCACCTTAGATCTTTGCTTTTCCTTTTGCATCATGCCTTCCTCTTGGAATTTGTCTATTATGTCACTGGTATATTTAGTAGCTTCTCCTTCTCCCCTCTCCCAGTGCTACCTTCTCCTCTCCAACAGAACCTGGAGCAGAGGGAGGCATGAGGTCAGTTGCTTAAGTTTTCAGCTCCGGTCCTTAAGGAAATGAAGTATAGAAGCTAAGATCCTGGGTGCAGACTGCCTGGTTATAGATCCTGGTTTTTCACTCTCAGTGCCTCGATTGCCTTCTTTTTAAAACAGGGATTAAAAATAGCAACTACTTAATAGAGCCAAGTAACAGTGACATAAATTACTAAGTGTAGAGCAGTTAGAACAGAGTGGACAGAGGGCGCACCATGTGTTTGCTATTACGATCAAGCTAGTTGTTTGAGAGGAGCTGTGCAGTCGCATGTGGCAGAGACCACTCACTAGCGCAGGGCATTCCTCAGACTCTGAGTCAACACAAAAGCTAGCAAACAAATGTCTTCTTTTGAGTGGAATCATCGAGGTCTTCACAGGGATGGCTACAGCTGATGGTACGCAGGAGTGATTCTTGGGTTAGCATTTTCTTATCACCTGCCTTTTGATTAGAAACACAAATGATGAACAAGAACCCTGGCGTTCTTCATTTAATAGCACCATGCTCTAATATTGAATAAATTGGATAAAAGTGTTCAGATTATATAAATAAAATAAAATAACATCTTAAGTCCTCCAAATTGAAATTTTGGTATGCAACCCAAATTTCCCAAGGCCTCACCTATCTGTGGGTAAAAACTGAAATTCACATCCATCGTAAAATAATATTAACATAATATTATAATGTATTTTAATAATAAAATAAAATTCACATCAATAATGTATGTGCTACTGGTGGTGTAGCCTCCCTTCTGCACAGGACTACTAGCTCCTTGTACGGTGTCTTTTCCCCAGTATTTCTAAAGTGTGCCCACAGAGTGCCTCTCACGGATTTATGAACAGGTCTCCTCAGGTTTTTGACTTAATATTTGCTGCTCTGAGGGCACTTGAAGTAATGTTTCACCATTGTCCTGCACCACTGTCCTTCCTAAGAAAAGTGAAATCCCTTCCTGGAGTGTTGATTTTTAGCAGTCCTTGCAGTGGGTGAACAACAGTTTGTTCCGTTCTGCTGTCCCTGGGTGGGAGCCACGTGGTGGTCAGAGCAGAACTGGCAAGAAGTGCATGCATCCATAGAGGCGAGGCTGCTTTATGGCATGAGTCAGGGCGATACTCCATGTTCACTGGAGGCTCTCCTAAGGAACTCTCCTAAGACTGTGAACTGCACGCTATATTCTGCTGACTATGTCTTCTTTCCCTGTTTACCTCCATGCAATACAAATATTGAGCTTACTCAAATCAGAGGTGAAAAAAAACCTGTGAAGACCCAAGAATGGACACCTAGGCTGTTCCTGTCCTTATGTCTAATTTAAAGCTATTGCATATCCCCAGCGCTAGTCAATACTAGTTCTTGAGTAAAGCCCATTTAATGTCCTAATTAATCCCGGGGTGGGGATGATGATGTGGGGACAGTTTTTCTTTTTCCTGATAGCCAATCTGCATTTAATTTTGTCTTAATTTCTTATTACTCTCTCTGTTTAAAGTGTTTGTGGTGTTTACAGTTCACAGAAAGAGTACTTGTAAGCTGTTCTTTCCTTAGGCAAGCTAAGTGTGTTAAATGATGTTTTTTTTCACACAAACATCAGTTCTCTTTTCCAGATTACTTTTGATGTTCTCCTTGGAGCTTCAGGCAATCTGTGTATTTTGAGGTAGACTCAATTTACAAAATAGATATATTGCTGAAGATTGTGTTCAGAATTCTCAAATTATATCATACTGTTCCATTGACTGACTTATAAAATTGAAACTGTGTTTCCCTGGGGGTGGAGGGAAATCCCATAATTGTCTTAATTAAAACTTTTGTGAGAGAAAGGGTGAACATCAAGGCTACTTTTGTGTTGTTGTAGTGCAATACTTTCTGGGATTATTAGTCTTAGTGTTGGTTTATTTGAGGCTTCACAGTAAAACTAGGATGTCTCTAAACGTTTCCCATGGTCCTTTGGCATCACAGAGAGGGTCTGCCTGCCTTCCTAAGCTAGTTTTAGTGCATTTCCTAGTTTTAGCAACCTTTGGCCTTTGGTCCAGGGGAGATGGTGCCATGGACCCTGGCTTTTTTTTTTTTTTTTTGACCAGTGCCAATGGTCAAAATGGCATAATGACTACGTTTTGAATTTTTGAGGTTAGCTGGATATTAAATACCCTGTTCCATTGCCTCCGTGAGAATATTCATTGTTTCTACTGTTGTTCTATTGTTGGGTTCTGAGAGGTAAAACAAAATAATATAAGAAGATGACACCACTGAGAGGTGAATAATGTTTATTTATCAGTCTAGAGATATTTTTCCCTAACTTTATTAATGTAGTTTTAGTAAAATTTACACCCGGCTTATTGATTTTTGTTACCAAAAGAATGTTTATTTCTCTTGTGTATGTGTGAATAGGGAGGAAGTAACTATACACTCAGACATAGGAGGGAAGCAGACAGGAGCCAAGCATAACGACAACTGATAGGAATGAGAGGAAATACTGAGTTTAGAGAACATTCTTGCTGGAAATGCTAGATGGAAGTAAGAAAAAAAAGTGGCTGTTACTTTTTATAAATAACTTTCTAGTCACTTTTCTCGCCTAACTTACTGTTCCACATGCATATTATTTTCTTTTAATTAATCATATTTTTCAGTTTTTCTGTCCTCGGCCACATGTGTAACTTCCTCAACTTATAGTCCTTCTGAGGGCTTGTATGGGTTAAGTTGGCAATCTTGCACTTTCCTTTATTTTATGTTGAGGGGTTTTAACTACATATTTCTGAGTAATTTCTGCATATTTCTGGTAAAATTTCTTAGAAGCCTCTTCTAAGAATAAAATAGAAGGAACATGAAAAAGAGATGGCAAGAAGATGAAGGGATTACTTGGACTGGAGAGCAGAAAATGGGTGATAAAAATGAAAGGGAAATAAACAAGAAGTTCTATAAGTTTATATCAGTCAGTGTGACAGTGAGTCTGGCTCTGAATAGACATAGAGAAGGTTCAAAATAATCTCTCTCAGTCAGTTGCCATGGGACTTGACATTCCACCAAGACAGACTGATCCTGTAGGTTCACTCCCTGGGCATCCTAATTTAAAATGCAGACATTTTTACAGGTGCTGGCCCTTTCCAGGAAGGCATCCATCATAAAACACATTTGAGCATGAAGTTGCATATTAGGGTTATTCTTCTTAGGTAGATAGTTAGGATCTGGTCACTGAAGGAAATGAAATTTTGAATAAAGTGATCTCACCTAGCCCATGGCTTTAAATACAATCTGTGTGATGACGGCTCCCATTTTATATATCTACTTCTAAACCTGAACCGTAAACTGCCTAGTAGACATCTTTATTTGGGTGTTTGTTTATTAGCATCTCAAACTCAGCAAGTTTGGGTCTGCCAAGAAGCAGATACCGAGAGAGGTGACATCCCACTTACTGGGAAGAACACCTGTGAGAAAAAATGGGGGGATGTTGCTGAAGGAGAGTGGGAGACTCAGAGGAGTCTGGAAGAGTTGTCAGACTGTGATGCAGGGCTGACCCATGTAGGGGACAGAGGGAAGGAAGGAAGGTTGGGTAGGAGGTCATAGACTTTGGTACAGTTTTAAGACAGTTCCTGCAATGTAACTGTGGAGTTCTTGAGCCAAAGTTGGCATCATAGGGGTCCTGCATCTCTCAAGTATGGTCATGACAGTCTCCCTAACAGTCATCACCTGGAAGTAGTCGGGAAGAAGCATGACCTTGAGGCGGATTTGGTCCAGAAGCTGGGCCATCCATCAACACACTCCCTGCACTTGGAGATCTGAGAGGCATGTTTTCATGGCTGCCTCATGTCCCTAAACAAGCTTTGGATTATTCCCCACACCTATTACTCTAAAAGTTCTCCTCTCCCAATTTCCTCTTTCAGTCAGTGTTGGCTCAGCTCCAGCATGTTACTCATCAGCTCCGCTATCACCTAGTGTAACATCTTGCTTTTGCCATTCCTTGTGTCTGTTTTTCACAAAAGGCTGTGTTCCCCTAAACATTTAAGTCTCTTGTTACCCCTGTGCTCAAAATGCTGCCATGGCTTCCCATCTAATTCAAAATTAAGTCCAAATTCTCTACCAAGAACTTTATTCTCTTTCAAGAACACAAGCTCATGCTTGCCTCAGGGCTTTTGCACTTCCTGTTGCCTTTGCTTGAAAGTCCTTTTCTCAGATAAAATACCTGGGGCTCGCTCCTTCAGGTCTCTGCTCGAATGTTACCTGATCAGAGCATCCTTCTGTGGCCCGTTTACATTACTCAATCTTTTTCCATAAAATTCAATATCATATATTTATCATTTTTATTAATTGTGTATTTCTCCTAATTAGAATGTAATCCCTATGAGGTCAAAACCTTTATCTGTTTTGTTTATAGCTATTTCCCTAGGACCTGTCATAAATAGATTTTAAATAAATATTTATTGAGTGAATAAATAGCTTTAAAATGTACAAAATTTGGACAACACTGAACATGTATTCTACTTGGTAACATTATATTTTATAATCTGTTTTTGTATAGTGCATCATGAACATTTTCTAATACCTTAAGTGTTCTTCTACAGCGTAGTATTCCATTTTATGGCTGCAGTTGATTACATATTATAGATGTGCCATAATTTAACCCCTATTATATCCAAAATTTTGGCTATTATGCGAATAATATTATAATGAACATCTCTACACTTAGACTTAATGGGGACATTGACCAAGTATGTCTTGCTCATTTTTTTGTCCCAAGTGCCTGACAAATATTTTTTAACTGAGTGAATGCGTAAATAAATACATAGAAAATATTTGACTCATTTTTATTGTTTCCTAAGGTAGAAACTTCCAAGTTGAATTGTTACTTTAAAAAAAATTGAAGTATAGTTTATTTACAATATTATGTAAGTTTCAGATGTACAACATCATGAGTAACAATTTTTAAGGATTATACTCCATTTATAGTTATTATAAAATACTAGCTATATTCCCTGTGTTGTACAATATATCCTTGTAGCTTATTTATGTTATACATAGTAGTATGGACCTCTTAATTCCCTGCCTTAACTTGCCCCTCCCTGCTTCTCCTTCCCCACTGGTAATTACCCACTAGTTTGTTCTCTAGATCTGTGAGTCTGTTTCTTTTTTGTTATATTCACTGTTATATTCACTATATTTTTTAATATTCACTATATTTTATATTCACTATATTCACTATATTATATTTTTAGATTCCACATATAAGTGATAACATAGAGTATTTGTCTTTCTCTGTCTGACTTATTTCACTTAGCATAATACCCTCCAGGTTGTTGCAAATGGCAGAATTTCATTCTTTTTTGTGGCTGAGTAGGACTACATTGTATGTATGTATGTGTATATATATATATATATATATATATATACACCACATCTTCATGTATTTATCTGTTGATGGACACTTAGGTTGCTTCCATATCTTGGGTATTGTAAATAATGCTGCTATGAACATTGGGGTGCATGTATCTTTATTTTGAATTTTTTAGAAAACATTTTATTGGAGGTTTAAGTGGCATACAGAAACTGCACATATTCGAAGCATACAATTTGATAGGTTTTGATGTGTCTACACCTGTAAAACCACAATCATACAATATCCCTTTGTAATCCTCACTCTGTCTTCCTGTATCCCCTCCCTTGACAATCTGCTTTCTGTCACTGGACATTAGTTTGTATTTTATAGAAATTTATATAAAATAAATAAAATCAAACAGTAATTACTGTTTAAAATATTGTGGTAAAAACATAGAATACAGAATTTACTGTTTTAACCACTTTTAAGTGTACAGTTTGTGGCATTAAGTACATTCACAGTGCTGTGCAACCATCACCACCATCCATCTTCAGAACGCTTTTCATCTTGCAAAATTGAAACTTTTTTTTGTTGAAGTACAGTTGATATATACAATACTGTGTAAGTTAGGGGTGTGCAACATAGTGATTGACATTTATAGTTATTATAAAATATTTGCTATATTCTCCATGTTGTGCAGTATATTCTTGTAGCTTATTTTGTACCTAATAGTTTGTACCTCTTGATCCCCTAACCATATATTGCCCCTCTCCACTACCCTCTCCCCACTGGTAACCACTAGTTCTCTATATCTGTGAGTCTCATTCTTTTTTGTTATAGTCACTAGTTTGGTGTATTTTTAGATTCCACATTTAAGTGATATCATACAATATTTGTCTTTCTCTGTCTGACTTATTTCACTTAGCATAATGCCCTCCAAGTCCATCCCTGTTGCTGCAAATGGCAGAATTCCATTTTTTTATGGCTGAGTAGTATTCTATTGTGTGTATATGTGTGTGTGTGTGTGTGTGAGTGTGTGTGTGTGTATACACCACATCTTTATCCATTCATGTATCAATGGACATTTAGTTTGCTTCCATGTCTTGGCTATCATAGACAGTGTTGCAGTGAACATTGGGGTGCATGTATCTTTTTGAATTATAGTTTTGTATGGATAAATGCCCAGGAGTGGGATTGCAGAATCATATGGTAACTCTATTTTTAGTATTTAAGGGAACCGCCATACTGTTCTCCATAGTGGCTGCACCAATTTACATTCCTACCATCAGGGTACAAGGGTTCCCTTTTCTCCACATCTTTGCCAATGTTTGTTATTTGTGGTCTTTTTGATGATAGCCATTCTTACAGGTATGAGGTGATATCTCATTGTGGTTTTGATTTGCATTTCTCTGATCATTAGCAATGTTAAGCTTCTTTTCATGTGCCTATTGGCCATCTGTATGTCTCCTTTGGAAAAATGTCTACTCAGGTCTTCTGCTCATTTTTTAATTGGGTTGTTTGTTTTTTTTTGATGTTGAGTTGTATGAGCTGTTTATATATGTTTGATATTAACCCCTTATTTGTCATATCATTTGCAAATATTTTTTCCCATTCAGTAGGTTGTCTTTTCATTTTGCTGATGATTTCTTTTGCTGTGTTAAAGTTTTTAAGTTTAATTAGGTCTCATTTATTTACTTTTGCTTTTGTTTCCTTTGCCTTAGAAGATGAATCCAAAAAAAATATTGCTACTATTTATGTCAAAGAGTGTTCTGCCTATGTTTTCTTCTAGGAGTTTGATGGTTTCCAATCTTTTTTGGTTTTTTAAATTCATTTGGTGTTTATTTTTGTGTATCGTGTGAGAGAATGTTCAAATTTCATTCTTTTATATGTAGCTGTCCAGTTTTCCCAGAACCACTTATTGAAGAGCCTGTCTTTTCTCCATTGTATATTCTTGCCTTCTTTTTGTAGTTTAATTGACCATAAGTGCATGGGTTTAATGCTGCTGTGAACATGGAAATGCAGTATCTTTTTGAGTTAAGGTGTTTGTTTTCTTTGGATATATTCTGGAAGTGGAATTGCTGAATCATATGGTAGTTCTACTTTTAGTAAAATGTCCTCTTGAGAATGGTCACTTTATGTTTCCCCCAGCAGGTTATGAGTGCCTACTACTTTGTCAAAAACATTCAACAAGGTAAATCTTCCCTAATTTGACCAATGACAAATACTATCTCATTTTAATTTGCATTCTTTTGTTACCAGAGAAGATTTTTATCATAGATTTATTGGCCATTTGCATTGTCCCTTTACATATTTCAGACATGGTAAAAAGTACAGTTATGAGGCCTGGTTCTGCCATTCACTAACTAACAGTCTTGTTTTCGTAAGTAACTTAGCTTATTTGAACTTCAACTTCTTAACCTTAATGTGGGAAAAATAGTGGTGCCCGCCTCCTTGGGGTTTTCTGGGCAAGTTGGCAAGGGATCTGGGCTGGAGTCAGCCTCATGCTTACAGTGCTTTCCTTACTGTTAGGATGGCCCAGGAGAGTTGGGTTGTAAAGGAAAAAAAATTTTTTTTCTGAAGATTGTGGTAAGGAGTAAATGAGAAAAAACATGTAAAATGCACAGCACAGTTCCTGTTACAGAGTAAGTGCTAATAAATGGGGGTTCCTATTGCTGCTGTTACTTTATCTCTGTGTTACATTGTGTTGTTCTGGGGGTAGTAACCATATTTCACAAATCATTGGAATCCTGGGGCCTCATGGAGTGCCTGGGATACTGGTAAATATTAGTAGTGCCGTAGCTACTCAATCAGTGTTGTAAGGTAAAAGACTGTATAAACCTTTCGTAACAGGGGGACTCTTTTGTCTTAGCTAATGTCTCTGTCTTCTGATTCAGCTCCCTGTTCATCTTGTCTTAGAGTATCTGCCTCAGTCTTCCAAGCCTGCCTGCTCCTCCAAACCTTGACCTCAGGTCAGCCAAGCTATGGCGTAACAGTTTCATACTACCCAACAGAATTTTCAGACCTGATTCTTCCTAGAGAGTTGTGGGCTGTTGCTGCCTATGAGTTGTTTAAATGGAGAGTCAACAGAGGTGTCATTTCATCTGTTTTTTTCCTGTCCCATAGGTATTTCATTGAACATTGTTTCTCTATATCTAAGAATATCCTTACTATATTTTATTTAATCACTTGGGGAATACCCAGGAGAAAGAAGAATTGAATTTATCCATAAATAACCGGGAGAGGGCCTTCTTTAGAAAGTGTTCTAAGAGGACTGATAACTGATGGCATTTTCTTTGCCCATCAGATATCCTTTAGAGAGATACCCTAGAATGATGTATGATAAAGTATGAATAAGATGGGAAAAAAGCCAAAGACATTAAACATGCTTTGGAAAATAAATCAGAGAAAGGACCTAAATTCATGAAATCGAATGTTCCATTAAAATATTTTCCTCTCCCTGATGCCATTACCCATTTAATTTCACTGTGTGCTGGTCTGTTGGGGTTTCTGAGGTCTCAGTTTAATTTGAGACTTTCCTATGGCTCCAACCAGCAAAAACAGAAAGCTCAGCACAAAGAATCCTCTGACTGGGGCCTTCCCTGGTGGCACAGTGGTTGAGAGTCTGCCTGCCAATGCAGGGGACGTGGGTTCATGCCCCGGTCCGGGAGGATCCCACATGCCGTGGAGCTGCTGGGCCCGTGAGCCATGTCCGCTGGGCCTGTGCGTCCGGAGCCTGTGCTCTGCGGTGGGAGAGGCCACGGCAGTGAGAGGCCCGCGTACCATAAAAAAAAAAAAAAAAAAGAATCCTCTGACTGCACTAATTATATTTATTGAGGCCGTGTTGAGAGGGTGGTCAGGCTTCCTTTTGGGAAATCCTTACTTGATGGGAGATTTAACATTTATAGGTGACATTCCTGAATTAACATAACTGTGGCTAGAATCATTTTTCTTTTTTTATCATTCTGTGCCATGCCTTACTTAGTCACTAAATGCTGTCTGCTCTGAGCAATCTTGATAGATGAGGCAACATGCTTGTAAATAACAGATATATTTGTACTGCTTGCCAAGTAAGAAAGAAATGCATCTTTGCCATCGCAGTGTAACTGGAACAGAAGTCTGAATATTTTAAAACATGGCTGGTGTTGCAAATTAAGATTTTGGTCATTAGAATAAATTAAAATTTCTACCTAATTATTTTATGGTGTGGTTCACATGGTGGCCTTCTTGACAAGTCACCAACCATCTGGAGAAAAAACAAACACTCCTCTCCAATTAATTATTTAGATGTTTAAAAATATGTGGTATAGAAATACTCAGTCCCCACAAAGAATAATAAATTCAGTAATAATGAACATTAACTCTAACATAGAAAATATAAATTTATTGTACAATAGTACAGAAAATAGTACAAAAATGAATCCAAGTTATTTGTGTCATTTAACTAGCTGGTTTATATGTAACATGACTGGTTTCAAAAAAGTTTTAAGAGTATACAGTTATATATTCAAACAGCAAGATAAGATAGCTTTTTAAAATGTGAGAAAATAGAGGTAAAGGGAAAAGAGAATGCCTGGAAGTAGAATGAAACTCTGGGCAAGAGGCACACAGTAAAAGCATGTGCAGTTTTTTGCCACAGGTGGGTCATAGATTGAATGCTAAACTTTCAGGCAGCAAATAAGTTGAGGGAAATATGATCGGTTACATGATTCTCCATGTTCACAAGATGAAAACCAAACACATTGTCCTGGAGAAGTGTGACTATTCCTGAAATTGAGACCAGAGAGAATATTCCTCAATTGATCCTCACTAGAGTACACTGCATAATTAGGGAACAGTATTTTACCTCCAAAAATATCCTTACATTAAATACAGGGAGTTGCTTCAAGGACAGCTTAAGTACCCTTAACATAGGCCAAAGGCATCATGCGAATATGCAAGTACCAGACCTGCACAGTGCATGTGCAGTGTGATTCAGTGGGATCTAGTGTCCTGAGTCCACCAGAGGTTGGCTGTGTGCATGGGGGAAGAAATTCACCTTGGCTTGTGAGGTGTGATCATTCAATGCTTCCTAAAAGAGAGGCTTAAACTGAGTAATTGAAAGCAGAGTAGGGGCACCCAGGTAGACAGCCTGGTATGCTTTTTTATAACATATTTAAATGATAAGATATTAACTTTGCTTAAATTTTCTTTTATTATTTTAGGTAAGGATTTCTGTCAAAATAACATTTGTTCCTCTCTTTTCAAAAATTAAAAAAAAAATACATAGTTTTTAGAACATTTAAAAAGATAAAAGTATAGAGACGAAAATAAAAATCATCCAGAAATAAAAATGATTAGTGTAGCCATATATTTTCTTCCAGTTTTTTGTTTGTGCATTATATATGTACGTATGTGTTCCAAAATTGAGATCCTACTGTATGTATAACCTTGCATCCTTTTTTTTTAAACATCTTTATTGGAGTATAATTGCTTTATAATGGTGTGTTAGTTTCTGCTTTATAACAAAGTGAGTCAGTTATACATATACATATGTCCCCATATCTCTTCCCTCTTGCGTCTCCCTCACTCCCACCCTCCCTTCGCCACCCATCTAGGTGGTCACAAAGCACCGAGCTGATCTCCCTGTGCTATGCGGCTGCTTCCCACTAGCTATCTATTTTACGTTTGGTAGTGTATATATGTCCATGCCACTCTCCCACTTTGTCCCAGCTTACCCTTCCCCCTCCCCGTATCCTCAAGTACATTCTCTAGTAGGTCTGTGTCTTTATTCCTGTCTTGCCCCTAGGTTCCTCATGACCATTTTTTTTTTTTAGATTCCATATATATGTGTTAGCAAATGGTATTTGTTTTTCTCCTT
>NC_041224.1:121791561-121794394 GCF_002837175.3 Physeter macrocephalus | reverse complement strand
TTCTGCCCATTTTTGGATTGGGTTGTTTGTTTTTTTGATATTGAGCTGCACGAGCTACTTGTAAATTTTGGAGATTAATCCTTTGTCAGTTGCTTTGTTTGCAAATATTTTCTCCCATTCTGAGGGTTGTCTTTTTGTCTTGTTTATGGTTTCCTTTGCTGTGCAAAAGCTTTTAAGTTTCATTAGGTCCCATTTGTTTATTTTTGTTTTTATTTTCATTATTCTAGGAGGTAGGTCAAAAAAGATCTTGCTGTGATTTATGTCAAAGAGTGTTCTTCTTGTGTTTTCCTCTAAGAGTTTCATAGTGTCCGGTCTTACATTTAGGTCTTTATAATCCACATTGAGTTTACTTTTGTGTATGGTGTTAGGCAGTGTTCTAATTTCATTCTTTTACATGTAGCTGCCCAGCTTTCCCAGCACCACTTCTTGAAGAGGCTGCCTTTTCTCCATTGTACATTCTAGCTTCCTTGGTCATAGATCATAGGTACATGGGTTTATCTCTGGGCTTTCTATCCCATGCCACTGATCTATATTTCTGTTTTTGTGCCAGTACCATACTTTTAAATGTAACATTTTATCTCTTTTTCAGGTAGCTAACTTTCTTTGAAAACTTCAGCTACATATTATGAACTTTTACAGTCATTTTGGTTGTTTTTTTTTCTAAGTAAAAGTGGGCTTCAGTAAACATTTTTAGGCACAACTTTTTGAATAACTTCTGATTATTTACTTAGGATAGGTTTTCCTGATGTGTAATTATTGAGTTAAAGAATATAAATATTTTTAAATCATTTGATAACTATTGGCAAATTGAAAATGTTTCTGCCTTAGTTTACATAAAACTTTGTGCTTATACATGTATATGTATTTCTTTGTTTTTTTTTAAATTTTTATTTTATATTGGAGTACAGTTGATTTAGAATGTTTTATTTCAGGTGTACAGCAAAGTGATTCAGTTATACATATACATATATCCATTCTTTTTCAGATTCTTTTCCCATATAGGTTATTAGAGAACATTGAGTAGAGTTCCCTGTGCTATAAAGTAGGTCCTTGTTATCTGTTTTATACATAGTAGTGTGTATATGTTAATCACAAACTCCTAATTTATCCCTCCCCCCACCTTTCCCCTTTGGTAACCATAAGTTTGTTTTCAAAGTCTGTGAGTCTATTTCTGTTTTGTAAATAAGTTCATTTGGTATCATTTTTTTAGGTTCCACATATAAGTGATATCCTATGATATATGTCTTTGTCTGACTTACTTCACTTAGTATGATAATCTCTAGGTCCATCCATGTTGCTGCAAATGTCATTATTTCATTCTTTTTTTAATGGCTAAGTAATATTCCATTGTATATATATATGTCACATCTTCTTTATCCATTCGTCTGTTGATGGGCATCTAGGTTGCTTCCATGCCTTGGTTATTGTAAATAATGCTTCAGTAAACATTTGGGTGCATGTATCTTTTAGAATTATGGTTTTCCCCAGATATATGCCCAGGAGTGGGATTACTGTATCATATGGTACATATTATATATGTATATGTATATGTATTTACTTGTTTATATTTATGTATTTGGGAGTTTATTTTATTCCTGTAATAATCACATGTATTAGTAAAGTCAATTTTTATTTTTCACAGAAGAGAAAACCTATAAAGAGAACAAATGATTTGCCCAAAGTCACAAAAAGTGTTTATGTGTTTTGCTTGAGTTGAGCCATGCTTTATTTTTCTCCTTCATTCTGCATGAGTAGACATTACAGTGGCATTTTAAAAATTGTTTTCTTCTTAAATGGAAATCATAAGATGGCCTGGTGATTTGTTTTGGTGTTTCTTTTCATTATTATCTTCTCTTCTAAATGGTAAAGTTATAGATGAATTATAAAATACTCCTTGGGGGAATGGAATTGCTTGACAGAGGTGTGAGTTTGTCTGCACAGTAAATTACCAAGGTGATCTAACAACAGCAATAACAATCTTGGCTAAGACTGTTCTGAAGGATCCTTGCACATTTCAGGCATATTGTTGAGTGGCAGTAAAGATGGAGTTTCATTTGGCAAGCCCAGGTGTGGTGAGAATCTTTATAAAAAAGAATGGTGAGAACTACAGTCCTGCAGCCTGTGGAACAAAAACCACATTCATAGAAAGATAGACAAGATGCAAAGGCAGAGGCCTATGTACCAGATGAAGGAACAAGATAAACGCCAGAAAAACAACTAAATGAAGTGGAGATAGGCAACCTTCCAGAAAAAGAGTTCAGAATAATAATAGTGAAGATGATTCAGGACCTCGGAAAAAGAATGGAGGCAAAGATTGAGAAGATGCAAGAAATGTTTAAAAAAGAAGTAGAAGAATTAAAGAACAAACAGAGAAGCAAGAAAATATTTGAAGAGATTATAGTTGAAAACTTCCCTAACATGGGAAAGGAAATAACCACCCAAGTCCAGGAAGCACAGAGAGTCCCATACAAGATAAACCCAAGGAGAAACACACCAAAACACATAGTAATCATATTGGAAAAAATTAAAGACAAAGAAAAATTATAGAAAGCATCAAGGGAAAAAAACGACAAATAACATACAAGGGAACTCGCATAGGTTAACAGCTGATTTCTCAGCAGAAACTATACAAGCCATAAGTGAGTGGCTTGATATACTTAAAGTGATGAAAGGGAAAAACCTACAACCAAGATTACTCCACCCAGCAAGGATCTCATTCAGATTCGATGGAGAAATCAAAAGCTTTACAGACAAGCAAAAGCTAAGAGAATTCAGCACCACCAAACCAGCTCTACAACAAACGCTAAAGGAACTTCTCTAAGTGGGAAACACA
>NC_041224.1:121789539-121790883 GCF_002837175.3 Physeter macrocephalus | reverse complement strand
CTACAACAAATGCTAAAGGAACTTCTCTAAGTAGGAAACACAAGAGAAGAAAAGGACCTACAAAAACAAAGTCAAAACAATTAAGAAGGGGCTTCCCTGGTGGCGCGGTGGTTGCGCGTCCGCCTGACAATGCAGGGGAGCTGGGTTCGCGCCCCGGTCTGGGGGGATCCCACGTGCCGCGGAGCGGCTGGGCCCGTGAGCCGTGAGAACACTACATAATGATCAGGGATCAATCCAGGAAGATATAACAATTGTAAGTATATATGCACACAACACAGGAGCACCTCAATACATAAAGCAACTGCTAACAGCTATGAAAGAGGAATTCGACAGTGACACAATAATAGTGAGGGACTTTAACACATCACTTACACCAATGGACAGATCATCCAAACAGAAAATTAATAAGGAAACAGAAGCTTTAAATGACACAATAGACCAGATAGATTTAATTGATATTTATAGGATATTCCATCCAAAAAGAGCAGATTACACTTTCTTCTCAAGTGCACACGGAACATTCTCCAGGATAGATCACATCTTGGGTCACAAATCAAGCCTCAGTAAATTTAAGAAAATTGAAATCATATCAAGCATCTTTTCTGACCACAACGCTATGATATTGGAAATCGATTACAGGGAAAAAAAACGTAAAAAACCCACAAACGCATGGAGGCTAAACAATACGTTACTAAATAACCAAGAGATCACTGAAGAAATCAAAGAGGAAATAAAAAAAAACCTGGAGACCAATGACAACGAAAACAAGATGATCCAAAACCTATGGGATGTGACAAAACCAGTTCTAAGAGGGAAGTTAATGGCTATACAAGCCTACCTCAGGAAACAAGAAAAATCTCAAATAAACAATCTAAACTTACACCTAAAGGAGATAGAGAAAGAAGAACAATCAAAACCCAAAGTTAGCAGAGGAAAGAAATCATAAAGTACAGACCAGAAATAAATGAAGAAGAAATGAAGGAAACAGTAGCAAAGATCAATAAAACTGAAAGCTGGTTCTCTGAGAAGATAAACAAAATTGATAAACCATTAGCCAGACTCATCAAGAAAAACAGGGAGAGGACTCAAATCAATAAAATTAGAAATGAAAAGGGAGAATTTACAAAAGACACTGCAGAAATACAAAGCATCCTAAGAGACTACTACAAGCAACTGTATGCCAATAAAATGGTCAACCTGGAAGAAATGGACAAATTCTTAGGAAGGTATAACCTCCCAAGAGTGAACCAGGAAGAACTAGAGAATATGAACAGACCAATCACAAGTAATGAACTTGAAACTGTGATTAAAAATCTTCCAACAAACAAAAGTCCAACCAGATGG
>NC_041224.1:121778933-121789327 GCF_002837175.3 Physeter macrocephalus | reverse complement strand
CATATTAACAAATTGAAGAATAAAAACCATATGATCATCTCAATAGCTGCAGAAAAAGCTTTTGACAAAATTCAACACCCATTTATGATAAAAACTCTCCAGAAAGTGGGCATAGAGGGAACTTACCTCAACATAATAAAGGCCATATATGACAAACCCACTGCAAACATCATTCTCGATGGTGAAAAACAGAAAGCATTTCCTCTAAGATAAGGAACAAGACAAGGATGTCTACTCTCACCCCTATTTTTCAACATAGTTTTGGAAGTCCTAGCCATGGCAATCAGAGAAGCAAAAGAAATGAAAGGAGTACAAGTTGGAAAAGAAGAAGTAAAACTGTCAGTGTTTGCACATGACATTATACTATGCATAGAGAATCCTAAAGATGCCACCAGAGAACAACTAGAGCTAATCAATGAATTTGGTAAAGTTACAGGATACAACATTAATGCACAGAAATCTCTTGCACTCCTATACACTAATGATGAAAAATCTGAAAGAGAAATTAAGGAAACACTCCCATTTACCACTGTAACAGAAAGAATAAAATACCTAGGAATAAATCTACTTAGGGAGACAAAAGACCTGTATGCAGAAAACTATAAGACACTGATGAAAGAAATCAAAGATGATACCAACAGATGGAGAGATATACCATGTTTTTGGATTGGAAGAATCAATATTGTGAAAATGAGTGTAATACCCAAAGTAATCTACTGATTCAATGCAATCTCTATCAAATTACCAATGACATTTTTTTACAGAACTAGGAGAAAAAGTCTTCAAATTTGTATGGAGTTACAAAAGACCTCGAATAGCGAAAGCAGTCTTGAGGGAAAAAGATGGAGCTGGAGGAATCAGACTACCTGACTTCAGACTATTCTACAAAGCTACAGTGATGAAGACAATATGGTAGTGGCAGAAAATCAGAAACATAGATCAATGGAACAAGATAGAAAGCCCAGAGATAAACCCATGCACCTAAAGTCAACTAATCTATGAAAAAGGAGGCATGGATATACAATGGAGAAAAGACTGTCTCTTTCAATAAATGGTGCTGGGACAACTGGACAGCTACATGTAAAAGAATGAAATTAGAACACTCGCTAACACCATACACAAAAATAAACTCAAAATGGATTAGAGACCTAAATTAAGACTGGACACTATATAACTCTTAGAGGAAAACTAAGGAAGAACACTCTTTGACATAAATCACAGCAAGATCTTTTTTGACCCACCTCCTAGAGTAATGGAATTAAAAACATAAATAAACAAATGGGACCTAATGAGACTTAGAAGCTTTTGCAAAGCAAAGGAAACCATAAACAAGACGAAAAGACAACCCTCAAAATGGGAGAATTTATTTGCAAACTAATCAATGGACAAAGGATTAATCTCCAAAATATATAAACAGCTCATGCAGCTCAATATTAAAAAAACAAACAACTCAATCCAAAAATGGGCAGAAGACCTAAATAGACATTTCTGCAAAGAAGACATACAGAGGGCCAAGAAGCACATGAAAACTGCTCAACATCACTAATTATTAGAGAAATGCAAATCAAAACTACAATGAGGTATCACCTCACACCAGTTAGAATGGGTATCATCAGAAAATGTAAAAACAATAAATGCTGGAGAGGGTATGGAGGAAAGGAAACCCTCTTGCACTGTTGGTGGGAATGTAAATTGATACAGCCACTATGAGAACAGTATGGAGGTTCCTTAAAAAAGTAAAAATAGAATTACCATATGACCCAGCAATCCCACTACTGGGCATTTACCTAGAGAAAACCATAATTGAAAAAGACACATGCACCCCAATGTTCATTTTGGCACTATTTACAATAGCCAGGTCACAGAAGCAACCTAAATGCCCATCTACAGACAAATGGATACAGAAGATGTGGTACATATGTTCAATGGAATATTACTCAGCCATAAAAAGGAACGAAATTGGGTCATTGTAGAGATGTGGGTGGATCTAGAGACTCTCATACAGAGTGAAGTAAATCAGAAAGAGATAAACAAATATCGTATATTAACGCATATATGTGGAACCAGAAAAATGGTACAGATGAACTGGTTTGCAGGGCAGAAATTGAGACACAGATGTAGAGAACAAACGTATGGATACCAAGGGGGGAAAGCGGCGGGGGGGAGGTGGTTGTGGTGTGATAAATTGGGAGATTGGGATTGACATGTATACACTGATGTGTATAAAATTGATGACTAATAAGAACCTGCTGTATAAAAAAATAAAATTAAAAAAAAAGAGTGGGGAAATAAGGCAAATGCATGAATGGTTCTGCTAAATAAACATTTTCACCTGAAACATTTCATTATCACAGCAAATGCTATTTATCCCCCTGCATTAGTCTATTTCAGAGAATTTCACAAATTTCATTTCAGTTTTTTTGTGAAGGCACATATTGAAAGAAACATTTTGTTCCTTGGACATAATCAAAACTTGTGAGACAGCAATGTCCTGAAGTCTGCCTGTAATACTTTCTTTCTTTTACTTAATAAATAAATAAATAAATTTATGGCTGCATTGGGTCTTTGTTGCTGTGCATGGGGTTTCTCTAGTTGCGGCGAGCGGGGGACACTCTTTGTTGTGGTGCGCAGGCTTCTCATTGCGGTGACTTCTCTTGTTTTGGAGCACGGGCTCTAGGCGCGCGGCCTTCAGTAGTTGCGGCGTGTGGGTTCAGTAGTTGTGACTCTCTGGCTCTAGAGTGCAGGCTCAGTAGTTGTGGCATACAGGCTTAGTTGTTCTGCTGCGTGTGGGCTCTTCCTGGACCAGGGCTCGAACTCGTGTCCCCTGCATTGGCAGGTGGATTCTTATCCACTGTGCCACCAGGGAAGTCCCTGTAATACTTTCTTTGGTTCTGTGCCAGAGGTGGCTTCATAGGAGAGGCCACTTCATATGAGGTCCCTCTAGTCCTCCAGGACATGAATAGGGCTGCACCTGAGAATTCTGCTCAGGAGTTGAGAGTGGTAAATAGTAAAGTTCACTTCTGCTGCTGTTGATCACAAAAGGCCTTGAAGGTGGGAATATTAAATGTTTCGGGGGGAAAGTGAGGCTGTGGAATAAGACTCAGATCTTAAATGTGAAAATGTGAATCAAAAGAGTCTTGATCCATCAGAAATTTATCACCTTGGAATAAAACATTTTGCTATCCATAAAATTTGGAATGCAGTTGCTTTCAGTTTTAAAAGTCCTTCAGGGTACAGTTTTTCTTAGCTCCTTATGCAAATGTATTCGAGTCAGACAAGGGGGAGGGTCTGTTATCTTTACAAATTTATTTGTAACAATACATTTTCAATAGTTTATTAACACGTAATAAAGCTATCAGCATATGAGTAGATAAAATCCATCTGGAATATCTCTTTGGTCATGTATAAATGATATTAAAATACAGTATTTCTCCAAATACAAACTTATTGGGTAGCTTCCCAAAGGAAATATACAACCCAGTGGTTTCAGTGCATGAACTCAGTAGAACATGGCTCATTTCTGTGTAGCTGAAAAGCCAGATACAGGACATCCCTGCCTTGAGTCCATTACAGAGTTTTGGTCTGTCTTGTCTTTGCAGCAAGGGGTGTCACTGAACCTGGTGATCCCAACTCAGTGAGATGCTGGTATGTTCCTGTCCCTCCAGAAAGCTGTGCCTTAGAATTGTGTGAAGCCACCTGTTCCTCATGCTTCCAGTCTGTTTGGCAATTAATACCAATATGTGCCAGTTGATGTTTTACCTAGTTCCTAAGAAGTTTGCCTTGTCCTCTCTCAGCAAGTTCCTCTTTCTTCCAATAAAGCTTGAGATTTCACATGTGGGCGAATCCACACATTTACTTTTATTTTTTCTCTGGATATTTATTGGTCCTTTCTTCTGGGAGTCAAGCCACTGTTTTATTTAGAAGAGGAAGCTTTTGTTTGAAAAAAATAAATCTTCTGCCCTTACAGAGGCATAAACAAGATCTTGTTATTTTTAAGTAATTTAGAATCTTTTAACATTGTTTTCTACTTTTTGCTTTGGTGCATCCTTGTTATTTTGTATTCATTGCTGCTATTTTCAAAAGTCATATCAAATTAACAGAAAATTTCTATGTATGTATAATGCTTGCTGGGCATTGGATGGCAGGTTGCTTCCTTTGGAGAGCTGTTTAGCTAATTAATGTGGGTAGAAAAGAATAACATGTATATTCATAATACTAACTGGAAACTCATCTACATGAAATGCTGGATTACACTTTAAATATTGTAAGAATTTAGAGATTGTATAGTGGGTGGAGCAGCTTGGAAAGAACATAATCTGTGGGGTGAAGAACATAGTGTGTGGGGTGAAGAAACCAGTTGATTAGGGTGGGGTGAGAATGGCAGAGGTGTATTGGGTTGTGCTGGAAAATATATATAGAGTTGGTGAGGCCTCCAGTGCTAGGGTCAAAGAGTTTGGTTTTGATTTAAAAATAATAGGAATATATTATAGTTTCTGAAATAGGAAGATGACAATGGCTTTAGAAAAGATTTATATGACATTGTTGTATAAAAAGAATTTATAGAGGGAGAATGTAAAGACAGAGTGAAATTTAAAAAGTCATTATTCATCTATTTCATGGTCTTCCTAAGGTGTCCTAATTTGCCATTTGGTTTATTGTATATTCTTAGGGTAGAGATATTAAGCTTGGATATTTCAGAGTGTGTTGACTAGGCTTGTTGCTTTATTGTTTGAGATTGTCTGTAATAATTGCTAGAGTTGATCTCTGCACTTATCAGCTTTCTAACATCATATTTGTGATTTTACCAGTGTATACTAATTTTTTTATTAAAAAATTTTTATTGGAGTTTTAAAAATTGTTATTTTTATTGTAGTATATTGTTTTAAAGAATCTTAAATAAATGGCTTGCACTTGCTTTGTGAGTAGACTTCTAGAAAGTTCTGGAACCATTAAGAAACTGTATAAGTCAGAATAGGCTAAGTTTGCTGAAGTAACAAGCAGTAGCCAAATCTCAGTGGCTTAACACCATAAAAGTATTTCAGGTGAATATTTATTTATGCTAACTATCTATTGTGAGTCATTGCAGTGACTCATTGCAGTCACTTGGAGCCCTTATCTCACTGTGTGGTTCCATACTTACCAAGGCAGGAGAAGAGGAACTTAGCAAATTATGTACTGTTTCTTAAGGCTGGAGAGATGCAGGTAACTTTTAGTCACATTTCATTGGCCATAGGAAATGACCTGGCTACGCCTAACTTCAAAGTGGCAGGGAAGGATTGGACATTGTGAAAATGACTATACTAAGGACTTGAGGACACGGGGAGGGGGAAGGGTAAGCTGGGGCAAAGTGAGAGAGTGGCATGGACACATATACACACTACCAAATGTAAAACCAATAGCTAGTGGGAAGCAGCCGCATAGCACAGGGAGATCAGCTTGGTGCTTTGTGACCACCTAGAGGGGTGGGGTAGGGAGGGTGGGAGGGAGGGGGAGACACAAGAGGGAAGAGATATGGGGATATATGTATATGTAGAGCTGATTCACTTTGTTATAAAACAGAAACTAACACACCATTGTAAAGCAATTATACTCCAAGAAAGATGTTAAAAAAAAATTAAATTAAAAAAAGATTTTACAGAAAAACCCGAATGAAATTTTTGGCCAACCCAATATTTCCCAAATATCTCCAAATCTCATAAAAGTCATACCAGGAAAGCAATATCATATTCACTTTCCAGATATGAAAACTGAGGTTCTTAAAAAATTAACTGATTTACTCAAGACTAAATATAATAGCTTGTGCCTGGGAGAGCAGGCATTTAAAGCCAACTCAAGCTGATGCCAACGTTTTCTTATTTCAACCATAGAAGGAAGGCGGTGGGGGGAGGGAAAGGGAAGGTGAGAGTATAGGAGGCAAAGAGAAAAATCTGAAAACTTTCTTTGAACTTGCACGTCTTCAGGATTCCACCTCTTTCATATATTAGGAAAACAGTTATAAAAAGAAGAAATTATAATTTGTGAGCTTTCAGATAATCAAGTTGTCTGCATGACATGCAAAAAACACTGATCAGACAAGCCCATAATGAGTGGAAAGAAACACTGCAAAATACATAAGCAGCTCATGCAGCTCAATATCGAAAAAACAAATAACCTAATCCAAAAATGGGCAGAAGACCTAAATAGACATGTCTCCAAGAAGATATACAGATTGCCAACAAACACATGAAAGGATGCTCAACATCACTAATCATTAGAGAAATGCAAATCGAAACCACAATGAGGTATCACCTCACATCAGTCAGAATGGCCATCATCAAAATATTTAGAAACAATAAATGCTGGAGAGGGTGTGGAGAAAAGGGAACCCTCTTACACTGTTGGTGGGAAGGTAAATTGATACAGCCACTATGGAGAACAGTATCAGACACTATGGAGAACAGTATGGAGGTTCCTTAAAAAACTAAGACTAAAACTACCATCCATACGACCCTGCAGTCCCGCTATTTGGCGTATACCCTGAGAAAACCGTATTTCAAAAAGAGACATGTACCACAATGTTCATTGCAGCACTGTTTACAATGGCTAGGACATGGAAGCAACTTAAGTGTCCACTGACAGATGAATGGATAAAGAAGATGTGGTGCATATATACAGTGGAATATTACTCAGCCATAAAAAGAAATGAAATTGAGTTGTTTGTAGTGAGGTGGATGGACCTAGAGTCTGTCATACAAAGTGAAGTAAGTCAGAAAGAGAAAAACAAATATGGTATGCTAACACATATATATGGAATCTAAAAAATAAAAATGGTTCTGATGAACCTAGGGGCAGGACAGGAATAAAGATGCAGATGTAGAGAATGGACTTGGGGACATGGGGAGGGGGAAGGGTAAGGTGGGAAGAAGTGAGAGAGTGGCATTGACACACAGGCACTACCAAATGTAAAATAGATAGCTAGTGGGAAGCAGCCACATAGCACAGGGAGATCAGCTCCGTGCTTTGTGACCACCTAGAGGGGTGGGATAGGGAGGGTGGGAGGGAAACATAAGAGGGAGGGGATATGGAAATATATGTGTACAGTTAGCTGATTCACTTTGTTACACAGCAGAAACTAACACAACATTGTAAAGCAATTATACTCCAACAAAGATGTTAAAAGAAAAAGTGGCAGGGAAGTGCTATGCCATCACATGCCCTAAATAAAGGAAAACAGGATATGTGTTAACCTCTCTAATGACCACTACAGAAATATAGCCCCTTTCAAAGCACTCATGAGCGTAGCAAGAATAATATCTTTCAAATGAAATTATTTTACCAAGAAGTATTTCATCCACTTCTTAGGTCTATAGGCTCATAGGCCTAGAACAAATTAGAATTTTAGTATACATGGACAAGGTGACCCACAACATGACTAGAATATCATTCTCCATTATGAATTGGTAAGTATGAGAAGAGATTGTAAAAACTTCTTGTCATGGAGGTTTAGTATTAGTTTCACACTTGTGTTCTGTATATTTGAGTTCAGAAAGACCAGTTTCTTTTGAATGTGAACTTTAGATGGTGAAACAGTTTAAATAGTGTATAAGTAATCATAAATATTTATTACATAAACAATGCTATTTATGCCTATATACTTATATATTACTTAGCTAACAAGTGGAAAATGAGTGATCAGTGGTGACTGTGGATCTCTGTATATTTAGCATATATCCTGGATGACCTTGAGAGCACAGTATATGAATTTTTAAAGTTTCAAGTTAGAGTATTAGAATAGGAACCACTTTAAAATTTATTCTGTAATTATTTCAGTTATGTGCAGCATATAATTTACCATTCCTGTATACAATTTGGATTGTATCTTTTGTATCCTGAAATCTCAAATTCCATGAAAAATCATTTTATTTGATGAAATTAAAGTGTGGTCCATAGGGGCTGGCTCGGAAGACAATCCTAATGGGAGACTGTGGACTCCATGTAATCAGCTGCATCCCTCTCTGGCCATTTCTGGCGATCTCCAGTCAATGCTGTGTGCTTCAGCTGTTTGTGTCCTTAGGAGTAGCTACTTGAAATCTACTGTGAACACATTCAGTATTCAAGTTTGAGCCTCTGCTAGTGGGTATGAAGAAGTATAAACTTGCGACTTCAGCAATTGTTTACATATACCCATATATTTATATTGCAAAATATGACCTATCCCATTGATATGACTTGGGTAGGCTTAAGATATATGCTTAGATTTTAGATTTCAGGTGTTGAGATTAATGTTGTTAAGAACTGTTGTTTGGAGTGGAAGGGAATACATGGGCCTTCAAGATGGTGTATAGGGGTAGCGGTTGTGTTATTAGTGTTCTAATGGCAGTACATTGACAATAATACTAATCTCAGTATGTCATTCTATTTTGTTAATAATTATGTTGGGAATGCTTGTAATAGTTATGAGTTAATGGATGGTGATTGCACTGTTATTATACTATGGTTATAATAACAATAAATATAAAAAGATAATTTTATGTCAAGTTTCCAAAATAAACTGAAATATAAAATTATGAGTCAATAGCTATTAAGGATGTAAAGTAAAGGGTGCTTGAATTTGTAATGCTTTTAACTTCTCTATTTAACCTGACTAAAAATGATTTTCAGATACTGAGTAGTAAGTGGACACAAAGCTTACCTAAAGCTGTTGAAAATTGCCAGACATCAATGGCACCAAAAAGCACCCAATGTTATGTTATTGGTACCTTCAGTGATGTATTTGAGCTGACCAACTCAGACTTTAGACATTTAACTATGCTACTGTTACCTAGACTTTTTGGATTCTTCATAAAAGACTCAGGAAAATTATATTTTTCAGAATTGTCTCATCAACATGCAATCAAGTGTGTTCTGTGTACTTTCACAAGAACTGACTGTCAGTAATGACTACAAAATAATATGTATTTCTGTGTATGCATGTGTGTGCACACACATAAGGATGAAACTTTCTTATCAGTTTATGTTAAAATATCAAAATTGGTTGTCTCCTTGAGATTTTACACTGCAAAATATATCAGTTTGTTTTGATAGCTTTCAGGTAGGCTTCACAGTGTGGTCTTCTGCCACAGCTGTCATTTCTAGGTTACCATCTTGAGGACTCATATGAAGCATCTCCTAATAATGATCTTAGCTCTTGTTTTCCACTTATTTCCCTCTCTAGCTTTCTTCCATTCTCCTACAGTACAAGGTTTTCCTAGGAAGTTGCATTATTTTCACTCTCCCTCAGTTCACTGATGTGACCCATAAGAAAGCAATTTAATGTATGTCATTGTTGCAGTTGAGCCAAGGAGGTAGGTGAGGCATAGCAGGACTAGTGTAGGCATGTCTCAGTGCTCATAATAGGGCACCTATCCTAGTTCCCATCATACACAAACATACTGATGGATAGGTGAGGAAGGGAGGTGTTAAAGTAACTAGATTAGGTCCAAGATGGAGTTGCTCATGCTAAGCCCAATGTCGGCAAACCAAAACTTAAGTTTCTATGTGTGACTCCCCCAGAAAAGGAAGGCGCAGGTCAACCAATCAGCTCTTGCTTGCTCAGCACAAGTTACCAGCTCCAAGACTTCCCTTTACTTGGCATTTGCTGATTGGCTAAAGTAACCCTCCTCTAGCCAATCAACAAATGCCAAGTATAACTTCTTTGTTGCTGCTCACTTTGGTCAATAGAAATAAAAACCTATAAGATCAGTAAGCTGTATGTGGAAGAATTTTTCCTTTTTTTAACATCTTTATTGGAGTATAACTGTTTTACAATAGTGTGTTAGTTTCTCCTTTACAACAAAGTGAATCAGTTATACATATACATATGTTCCCATATCTCTTCCCTCTTGCGTCTCCCTCCCTCCCACCCCTCTCATGGTCACAAAGCACAGAGGTGATCTCCCTGTGCTATGCGGCAGCTTCCCACTAGCTATCTAATTTACATTTGGTAGTGCATATATGTCCCTGCCACTCTCTCACTTCGTCACAGCTTACCCTTCCCCCTCCCCATGTCCTCAAGTCCATGCTCTAGTAGGTCTGTGTTTTATTCCCATCCTACCACTAATCTCTTCATGACATTTTTTTTTCTTAGATTCCATATATATGTGTTAGCATACAGTATTTGTTTTTCTCCTTCTGACTTACTTCACTCTGTATGACAGACTCCAGGTCTATCCACCTCATTACAAATAACTCAGTTTCATTTCTTTTTATGGCTGAGTAATATTCCATTGTATATATGTGCCACATCTTCTTTATCCATTCATCTGTTGATGGACACTTAGGTTGCTTCCATGTCCTGGCTATTGTAAATAGAGCTGCAATGAACATTTTGGTACATGACTCTTTTTGAATTATGGTTTTCTCAGGGTATATGCCCA
>NC_041224.1:121763967-121773766 GCF_002837175.3 Physeter macrocephalus | reverse complement strand
CCCGCCCCGGCGGGTGAGCAGACAAGCCTCTCGGGCTGGTGAGTGCTGGTCGGCACCGCTCCTCTGCGGGAATCTCTCCGCTTTGCCCTCCGCGCCCCGCTGCTGCGCTCTCCTCCGAGGCTCCGGAGCTTCCCGCTCCGCCACCCACAGTCTCCGCCCGCGAAGGGGCTTCTAGGGTGTGGGAACCTTTCCTCTTTCACGGCTACCTCCTACTGGTGCAGGTCCTGTCCCTATTCTTTGTCTCTGTTTATTCTTTTTTCTTTTGCCTACCCAGGTACTTGGGGGGTTTCTTGCCTTTTGTGAGGTCTGAGGTCTTCTGCCAGCGTTCGGTGGGTGTTCTATAGGAGAAGTTCCACGTGCAGCTGTATTTCTGATGTATCTGTGAGGAGGAGGGTGATCTCCGCGTCTTACTCTTCCGCCATCTTGCCTGCTCTCCAGAATTTTTTCTTAATAGAAGCAAGGACTGGGAAGCATTGTAGGTAGAGTGAGGGCAGTCAAAGACATCGGAGTGAAATCAAGATGGTTCAGAATGACGATGGTACACTAGGTACCTTTTCCTATGTTGCCAGTTAAGGAGATACATCATCTTACTGCATCACACGTATTAAGGCTGAGTCTGCTTACATTGAAGTATAGAGGCACTTCTGCATATCATTTAAACCAAAAGGAAAAATCCTCCTGGTTTACTTGAATTTTCTAGATAGTGTAGGCAAACATGTGTTTTAGGTCATGAATTATGCAGAAAATTTCTTCAGTTCATCATTATACCTTTTTCCCTGAGCTTTTCACAAATACAACTTTTGTGTGAAATATAAAAGGAATAGAAATGTGTATCAGACTTATATTTCTCTTAGATTTATGTCTTATTATTCAGGCTGTCACCTAATTTCCTCTGGAGCTATCACGATTTTGTATACACCCTGAATACATGTATACACCCTGAATACCCTGATATTTGCTGTATACTTTGGGAAACCCCTTTCATATTTAGGAAGATCACTGGCCACCTACAAAGAGATAATATTATATAAATTATATATATTATATTATATATATTATATTATATATAAATTATATAATATTTTATTCTTTGACATTTTTAATTTAAACTTTTTCTTTTACAGTAGAATCCCATAGTGATGGAGGTACAATGTCAGAAAAGCCTAGACTGTCTCCATTGGCCATGAAAGTTAAGAGAAGGGATATTGTGAGTAATATAAAAGAACCATGCTTGACTGAGTCTGCATTTTGTCCATTTGTGTTATTAACTATTTGGAGGCATATAATGCTTCTAATAAAACAATAAAGTCACATTATGGAAACTTAGAAGAACATGGGAAAGTATCTCATTTTCTGATTCTTCCCTTTGACTCTGCAACTCTTCCTCCATCACATGGAGAACATTGGATTTATTCTGCTTAAGCTGAACTTTACCTTTGCCTTGGATTCATTGATTATTTAGTGTACATGTAGTTTAGGAAAGAGGAGGTGGGAGCTGACATTTTGGGTTTTGTGTGTGTATGTGTGTGGTTGGATATGCAAAGGGAAGACAGATTTCTCAAGTTGTTTACCCTTCCAGCTGCAATTAAGCTGTACACTTTCAACACATTCAGATGAAAAGCCAGTGAGTACCTCTGGTAATTCCCTGCAAACTGCAGACTCCTCTAGGAGATAATTGAGATTTGAGCCTAATAAGATCAAGTGATTCCCACTGAAAACTTTTAAAAAGAACTCAAGCAAGAGGTCTGGTAATCTCTGCACGCTAACTGCTCTCTTCCATGACAGAGCTTCATCATATGCTTTGATAAGAGTCAGATGTCTCTTGATACCTAGTGCCACTCTTGTTGATTCCCATTTGCTGGGGACTGGTGAGCTGGGGAAGGAGGAGGCCTGGGCAGGACCTAATGAGAAGTACTTACCTAGAAGTGATTAGAGATAATATCACTGCAAATAATACCAGGCCCCTGTGAAAGGAAGTCAAGGTCACACAAGGACACGATTCAAATCGCAAGGGCAGGGCTTCCCTGGTGGCGCAGTGGTTGCGCGTCCGCCTGCCGATGCAGGGGAACCGGGTTCGCGCCCCGGTTTGGGAGGATCCCAGGTGCCGCGGAGCGGCTGGGCCCGTGAGCCATGGCTGCTGAGCCTGCGCGTCCAGAGCCTGTGCTCCGCAACGGGAGAGACCACAGCAGTGTGAGGCCCGCGTACCACAAAAAAAAAAAAAAAAAAAATCGCAAGGGCACAGTTAACACAAACTGAAGTTTATGCTGGGACCTGTCAATGCTCCCAGTTACCTTTGGATCAAGTAGATGCTGATTAATACCTCCTCAGAGGTCCTCCTTGATCTGGCTTCTGCCTACACCGCCATCTTTTTTCTATCTGATTCCTAATTCCAACTCTCCTCTAGGCCGGTAAACTTCATCCATTTCCTCAGAGAGTCATGTTCTCTGTGACCTCTAAGCCTGCATCCACAGGCTCTGCCTGGTTAACTGTCTAGCTCAGGGAAGCAGCACTTTATTTAAAGGGAGAGTCAAATCTCTAAGGAGAAATGTGGAAGAGGCATTAGCATCCAGCTAAGATTTTCCAGTTGATATCATTAGGAACATTTAAAGGACATGGAAAAAGAGAGAACCTTCAACGAACAATGGGTAACCTCCTGCATCATTGTTGTGTAGCAATAAATGCTTATAATTTTTCCTAATCTTAATCAACCACATAGACATTCTCCATTTTAGGTTCCTGACAGAACTTTTAACCTTGAGTCAGTAGTTCCCTGCTACTCAAGTCTTTCTCCTAGAGCTTACTTAGAGAAATAATCTTCATGGAGGGACATGTGATCTACTTATTTTTATAGATGAATGTTACCCCTTGGATCAAGTCACATTATCAGAGAGCAGTGAATGGCTTTATGTGACTTACAGGTTGATGTACTGCTCTTTATGCACTATGTGATATCTCACCCTTTATGAAGCAGTTATATGTTAGTGGCTATATTTAGTAAGGGGATGTTGTTAAATATGATCCATACTTGATGATCCAGCAACTCACTCATAGGTATATAACCAAGTTAAACTCCTGTACATTTTCTTTTTTTTGATGTGGACCATATTTTTAAAGTCTTTATGAACTTGTTACAATATTGCTTCTGTTTTATGTTTTGGTTTTTTGACCTCAAGGTATGTGGGATCTTAGCTCCCCAACCAGGGATCGAACCCTCACCCCTTGCATTGAAGGGCTAAGTTTTAACCACTGGACCTCCAGGGAAGTCTCCCTGTACATTTTCAACAGTAGACATGGGCACAGTATTCATAGTACCAATGTTCACAATAGCAAACCCCCCCAGGTAACCCAAACACCCACTAATGAGAAAGTAAATGAACAAATTGTATTATAGTCACACAATGGCAGGTTATAAAGCAATCAAAACCAACATAGTAACATACAGTAATATGTCTGAATCTTATTTTTGGCTGCTTTAAAACTTTTTAAAGACTATATTTCAGAGCAGTTTAAGAGTCACAACAAAATTGAGAGGAAGGTACAGAGATTTCATATATACCACCTGCCCTCACACATGCATATCCATCATTAAAATATCACACACAGTATTTTCACTGTCCTAAAAATCCTCTGTTCTCTGCCTATTCATCCATCCCCTCTCAAACTCCTGGTAATCACTGATCTTTTTACTGTCCTCATAGGTTTGCCTTAATCTGAATGAATCTTAGCAACATAATATTAAGTGAGAAAATAGGTCCTTAAAAATTGCGTATAAAATGATACCCATTTTTATAAAGTCGAAGACAACTAAAATAAGAAAAAAAATTTAGGAATACGTATAAATTCAATACACATATAAAAAGGAACTCAGAGAATGAGTAACATGTGATTTTGGATAATGGTTACCTTTGGTAGAAGGAGTCTGGGTATTAGGTTATGTTGGGACCATTGAGTTGCTGTAGGTTAATGTCAAGGTCATAGCTGTGATTATGGGTGGTAGATTCATAGCTGCTTATTGCATTATTAAAACTAACCAACTAACTAGAAGTGAGGACAAAAGAATAAAGTCCAGGATAACTCACAGTGTAAGAGGACCCATGAGGAGATTTTCCCCCTGATTGAGAAGTCTGAGCTTCTCCTGATAAAATGCCAGTTTTCTGTCATATTGACTCTAAGAATTTTCTAACTGATTGCATGTTCCTCTTTTCTTTGGCTGCTAGAAAGCTCAGAGTCAAATTTACAGACCACCTTCAGTAGTTATACAGGAACATATGGTATACATTTCTGTGTCTAACTTGAAGTTTGATTTCATCTTATTCTTCTACCTACTTTCTCTTAGTTTTGATTTTTTTTTGGTCTATGTAAAAATACTTTTTTTGGTATGTTTTTATATGAGCCTCTATAAATTCCCTTTACTTAGGCAGAGAATATAAATGCATAGAAACAGACTTGCCTGTTATTGGACAGTATCCAATATCTTTTCATGAGAATGATATCTGGCGATAGGTTTGTATGTTATTCCACAAGTATTGTGTTTATTGTGTTTTACAGTTTGCAGGGGAGGAAGTCGGCATGTTTGTTAGGATTCATCTGGGGAAATGTACTAGGTGGGCTCTACTCAAATACAGATTTTTATGATAATTTTAAATATCAGTAGTTCTCTGGAATGTCCATCATACTGTGAAAGTCATCACTTAGTTGTACCTAGTTATATAAGTTTTCAGTTAAGCAGAACAAATTAAACTCTAACCTCAGACAACGGTGTGAGACATTCAAGACTTGAAGGACTGGCACAGGTTGGGAAGTGGAATTGTTTCTTCCTGGGGCAGGCATATGGTCACTGACAAAACCCAGATCTAACTTTGTGGAATTAATGTTTCCTTGAGTCTGGATTGCTGGTCCATTGACGATAGACTTGACTATCTGCAAGAGAAAAGTTTCCTCATGGGACATAATCTAATCAGAAGACTGTATTGTCCAGGGTTGGTTTGTTTTCATGGTTTCCCCCCAAAAGGTGTTTAACTATCTGGACTCACAGTCACATTGTACAAAATTAAGAAAACTAACCCTATTTTAAATACTATGTTAAACAGTATTTTGGATCAGAGAGGCTAACAGGCAATATTGTATTCACATTCTTTGAGAAATTTATAAATTTCTAGAAAAAACATATTGGTAAAAATTTGCTAATGATCAGTTACAATCTGTTCACTGAATGTGACATTTCTGAAGTCATTAGTGAATAAAATTTCTCTTTGATATATCTTTATAACATTGTTTCCATTTGAAATCAAAGAATTTAGCTATTTCTTGAGTCTCAATAGTTTGGTATATAATTGACATCAGATGAAACAATACTTCTCAAACAAGTAGAAGCAGAATTTTATTTTTAAATAAGTAATAGAGTTTCAGGAGATAATTTTCTCTAAGGTTTTCAGTATTTAGGAAAAATTAAACATTTAGATATCTATTTCTTCTTCGTCAGAGTGATATAGCAGAAACCCAGTGCAGAAGGAAAAAAGCTTTTCTTTAGATTCTAGTGTGTGAGGTAAATTCCTGGCATTTCAAGACACAATTGATACAGATTGGTTAGTTTAGTTGAGAACATGTTGCTAATTAGACTAAAATCCACAAGTAGTTACATTTAAAAGACAGCACATTTTGTTTGTTCACCACTGCCATAGATAACACTTATCAACCATTCTAAGGGAACAGCATTTTAAATACTTTTTATATGTAAAGCAATGTGGCAGGTATAGTGGAGAATACAAAGATGAGTAAAATATAATTCCTGTCCTTAAAGAGAGTACGATTTTTAGTAATAGGAATGACACAAACATGCACGAATATATTGCAAGGACATAGTAGCATAAGAGAAGTATAAGGTGGAAGTGCTCATAACCAGTTTTACTAATCATAAAGGCTTTTCTGGATAAGGTAAACATATGTCCTGGTTTGCTTGGGATAGTTCTAGTTTATATCTGTTGTCCTGGGGTAACTATTAACAGGACGCCTCTCCATTGTCAGAAGCATTCCAGTTTGGAAGGTAAATCATATGGTCATTGCGTTTATAGAGAAAGAAACATTTAAAATTGGTTTTAAAGACTGGATAGGATTTCAACAAACAGCTTCATACTATGGGGACACCAAAGATGGATCTATCAGTTCATATCTGGAGGGTGTAGACATCAGGGAAAATGCCGAAGAAAGTATTAAAGAATGCTAGGTATTCATCTGTGGGCAATGTGAAGGAAGCAACATCAAGAAAAGCACAGGGATAGGATATGCATGTCACAACTGGAAAAGTGCAAGTAATGGGTAGTAATGGGTAAGTGGTAGGAAATGAACCCAAGGAAGTGGTCAGAGGCCAGGCCTTGAAGGGTCTGTGTACATGCTGTGGAACTGGGAGTCTTTATCTTGCAAGTAATGAGAGAAGTGGTGGGGTGTCATTGAAACACTTTGGTCCAGAGAGTGTCATATTGAGGTTTGCATCCAAAAATGTGGTGACAGCATGGAAAATAGATGGGAAGGTTATGAGTTTATAGACATTAGGGCCAATTAAAAGACCATTGCAGTTGTCACAATAAGAAAAAATTGAGGTCTGAACCAACATAGTGACACATCAGAGCTATACATCAAAGAATAATATAGAAAACATATTTCCAAAAGAGTTTATCTTAGCTCTTCGTCTGTGTATAATTCTGTTTCTAAAACTAATTAGATTTAGAGGAGACCTTCAAGATGGTGGAAGAGTAAGATGTGGAGATCACCTTCCTCCCCACAAATACATCAGAAAAATACATCTACATGTGGAACAACTCCTACAGAACACCTACTGAACGCTGGCAGAAGACCTCAGACCTCCCAAAAGGCAAGAAAATCCTCACGTACCTGGGTAGGCCAAAAGAAAAAAGAAAAAACAGAGACAAAAGAATAGGGACAGAACCTGCACCAGTGGGAGGGAGCTGTGAAGGAGGAAAAGTTTCCACACACTAGGAAACCCCTTCACTGGCGGAGATGGCGGGTGGCGGGGGGAAAGCTTTGGAGCCATGGAGGAGAGCACAGCAAAAGGGGTGTGGATGGCAAAGTGGAGAGATTCCCGCACAGAAGATCAGTGTCGACCAGCACTCACCAGCCCGAGAAGCTTGTCTGCTTATGTGCTGGGCCAGGTGGAGGCTGGGAGCTGAGGCTCGGGCTTTGGAGGTCAGATCCCAGGGAGGGGACTGGGGTTGGCTGCGTGAACACAGACTGAAGGGAGATAGTGCTCCACAGCTAGTCAGGAAGGAGTCCAGGAAAAAGTCTGGAACTGCCTAAGAGGCAAGAGACCATTGTTTTGGGGTGCATGAGGATAGGGGATTCAGACCACTGCTTTAACGAGCTCCAGAGACGGGCGCGAGCCGCGGCTATCATCACGGACACCAGAGACGGGCGTAAAACGCTAAGGCTGCTGCTCAGCCACCAAGAAGCCTGTGTGCAAGCACATGTCACTATCCACACCTCCCCTCCCAGGAGCCTGTGCAGCCCGCCACTGCCAGGGTCCCGTGATCCAGGGACAACTTCCCCGGGAGAACAGACGGCACGCCTCAGGCTGGTGCAACGTCATGCCGGCCGCTGCCGCTGCAGGCTTGCCCCGCATTCCATGCCTCTTCCTCCCCCCCGCCCCGCCCGGCCTGGCCTGAGTGAGCCAGAGCCCCTGAATCAGCTGCTCCTTTAATGCCGTCCTGTCTAGGCAGGAACAGACGCCCTCAGGCAACCTACACACAGAGACGGGACCAAATCCAAAGCTGAGCCCCAGGAGCAGTGCGAACAAAGAAGAGAAAGGAAAATCTCTCCCAGCAGCCTCAGGAGTAGCAGATTAAATCTCCACAATCAATTGATGTACCCTGCATCTGTGGAATACCTGAATAGACAAGGAATCATCCCAAATTGAGGCGGTGGACTTTGGAAGCAATGAGATATATACTTTTTCCTTTTTCTCTTTTTGTGAGTGTATATGTGTATGCTTCTGTGTGTGATTCTGTCTGTATAGCTTTGCTTTTACCATTTGTCCTAGGGTTCTGTCTATTTTTTTTGTTTGTTTTTTATTTTTAGTATAGTTTTTAGTGCTTGTTATCATTGGTAGATTTGTTTTCTGGTTTGGTTGCTCTCTTCTTTTTTTTTTATTACTTTTTAATTTTTTTTATTTTTAATAATTTTTTATTTTAATAACTTTATTTTATCTCCCTCCCTCCCTCCCTCCCTTCCTTCCTTTCTTCTCTCTCTCCCTTTTATTCTGAGCCATATGAATGACAGGGTCTTGGTGCTCTGGCAGGGTGTCAGGCCTGTGCCTCTGAGGTGGGAGAGCCAGATTCAGGACATTGGTCCACCAGAGACCTCCCAGGTTGACATAATATCAAACGGCGAAAATCTCCCAGAGATCTCCATCTCAACGCCAAGACCCAGCTCCACTCAACGGCCAGCAAGCTACAGTGCTGGACGCCCCATGCCAAACAGCTAGCAAGACAGGAACACAACCCCACCCACTAGCAGAAAGGCTGCCTAAAATCATAATAAGGTCACAGACACCCCAAAACACACCACCGGACGTGGACCTGCACACCAGAAAGCCAAGATCCAACCTCATCCACCAGAACACAGGCACTAGTCACCTCCACCAGGTAGAGCAAGCAAACGACGAACAACACAATAAAGGAAATTAAAAATTCTCTAGAAGGAATCAGTAGCAGAATAACTGAGGCAGAAGAACGGATAAGTGACCTGGAAGATAAAATAGTGGAAATAACTACTGCAGAGCAGAATAAAGAAAAAAGATTGAAAAGAATTGAGGACAGTCTTAGAGACCACTGGGACAACATTAAAGGCACCAACATTCGAATTATAGTGGTTGCAGAAGAAGAGAAAAAGAAAGGGGCTGAGAAAATACTGGAAGAGATTATAGTTGAAAACTTCCCTAATATGGGGAAGGAAATAGTTAATCAAGTCCATGAAGCGCAGAGAGTCCCATACAGGATAAATCCAAGGAGAAATATGCCAAGACACATATTAATCAAACTATCAAGAGATTAAATACAAAGAAAAAATACTAAAAGCAGCACGGGAAATTAGCCACTGGGAGCAGACGCCAAAAACAATGGGAACTACGAACCTGCAGCCTGCGAAAAGGAGACCTCAAAAGAGATTAAATACAAAGAAAAAATACTAAAAGCAGCACGGGAAAAACAACAAATAACATGCAACGGAATCCCCATAAGGTTAACAGCTGATCTTTCAGCAGAAACTCTGCAAGCCAGAAAGGAGTGGCAGGACGTATTTAAAGTAATGAAAGGGAAAAACCTACAACCAAGATTACTCTACCCAGCAAGGATCTCATTCAGATTCGACAGAGAAATTAAAACCTTTACAGACAAGCAAAAGGTAAGAGTATTCAGCACCGCCAAACCAGCTTTACAACACATGCTAAAGGAAATTCTCTAGGCAGGAAACACAAGACAGGGAAAAGACCTACAATTACAAACCCAAAACAATTAAGAAAATGGTAATAGCAATATACATATCGATAATTACCTTAACTGTAAATGGATTAAATGCTCCAACCAAAAGACATAGACTGGCTGAAGGGATACAAAAACAAGACCTGTATATATGCTGTCTACAGGAGAACCACTTCAGACCTTCGGACACATACAGACTGAAAGTGAGGGCATGGAAAAAGATATTCCATGCAATATTTTGGGTCACAAATCAAGCCTTAGAAAATTTAAGAAAATTGAAATCATATCAAGTATCTTTTCCGACCATAATG
>NC_041224.1:121763476-121763957 GCF_002837175.3 Physeter macrocephalus | reverse complement strand
AATGGAAATCAAAAGAAAGCTGGAGTAGCAATTCTCATATCAGATAAAAAAGATTTTAAGATAAAGACTATTACAAGAGACGAAGAAGGACACTACATAACGATCAAGGGATCAATCCAACAAGAAGATATAACAGTTGTAAATATTAATTACAGGAAAAACTCTGTAAAAAATACAAACACATGGAAGATAAACAATACACTACTTAATAACCAAGAGGTCACTAAAATCAAAGAGGAAATAAAAAAATACCTAGAAACAAATGACAATGAAAACACGACGACCCAAAATCTATGGGCTGCAGCAAAAGCAGTTCTAAGAGGGAAGTTTATAGCAATACAACACTACCTCAAAAAACAAGAAAAATCTCAAGTAAACAACCTAACCTTACACTTAAAGCAATTAGAGAAAGAAGAATTTAAAAAACCCAAAGTTAGCAGAAAGAAAGAAATCATAAAGATCAGATCAGAAAGAAATGAAA
>NC_041224.1:121753408-121761749 GCF_002837175.3 Physeter macrocephalus | reverse complement strand
CTACATCACGATCAAGGGATCAATCCAACAAGAAGATATAACAGTTGTAAATATTGATGCACCCAACATAGGAGCACCTCAATACATAGGGCAAATGCTAACAGCCATAAAAGGGGAAATCAACAGTAACACAACCATAGTAGGGGACTTTAACACCTCACTTTCACCAATGGACAGATCACCCAAAATGAAAATTTATAAGGAAACACAAGCTTTAAATGACACATTAAACAAGATGGACTTAATTGATATTTATAGGACGGTAGCTGGTTCTCTGAGAAGATAAACAAAATTGATAAACCAGTAGCCAGACTCATCAAGAAAAAAATGGAGAAGACTCAAATCAGAATTAGAAATGAAAAGGGAGAAATAACAACTGACACAGCAGAAATACAAAGGATCATGAGAGATTACTACAAGCAAGTATATGCCAATGCAGTGGGCAACCTGGAAGAAATGGACAAATTCTTAGAAAAGCATAACCTTTCAATACTGAACCAGGAAGAAATAGAAAATATAAACAGACAAATCACAAGCAGTGAAATTGACACTGTGATTAAAATCTTCCAACAAACAAAAGCCCAGGACCCGATGGCTTCACAGGCGAATTCTATCACACATTTAGAGAAGAGCTAACACCTATCCTTCTCAAACTCCTCCAAAATATAGCAGAGGGAGGAACACTCCCAAACTCATTTTTTGAGGCCACCATCACTTTGATACCAAAACCAGACAAAGATGTCACAAACAAAACTACAGTCCAATATCATTGATGAACATAGATGCAAAAATCCTGAACAAAATACTAGCAAACAGAATCCAACAGCACATTAAAAGGATCATACACCATGATCAAGTGGGGGTTATCCCTGGAATGCAAGAATTCTTCACTATATGCAAATCAATGTGATACACCATATTAACAAATTGAATAATAAAAACGATATGATCATCTCAATAGATGCAGAAAAACCTTTTGACAAAATTCAACACCCATTTATGATAAAAACCCTCCAGAAAGTAGGCATAGAGGGAACTTTCCTCAATGTAATAAAGGCCATATATGACAAATCCACAGCCAACATCGTACTCAATTGTGAAAAACTGAAACCATTTCCACTAAGATCAGGAATAAGACAAGGTTGCCCACTCTCACCACTATTACTCAACATTGTTTTGGAGGTTTTAGTTACAGCAATCAGAGAAGAAAAAGAAATAAAAGGAATCCAAATCAGAAAAGAAGAAGTAAAGTTGTCACTGTTTGCAGAGGACATAATACTATACATAGAGAATCCTAAAGATGTTACCAGAAAACTACTAGAGCTAATCAATGAATTTGGTAAAGTAGCAGGATACAAAATTAATGCACAGAAATCTCTTGCATTCTTATATACTTATGATGAAAAATCTGAAAGAGAAATTAAGGAAACACTCCTATTTACCATTGCAACAATAAGAATAAAATACCTAGGAATAAACCTACCTACGGAGACAAAAGACCTATATGCAGAAAACTATAAGACACTGATGGAAGAAATTAAAGATGATAGAAACAGATGGAGAGATATACCATGTTCTTGGACTGGAAGAATCCACATTGTGAAAATTACTACCCAAAGCAATCTACAGATTCATTGCAATCCCTATCAATGTACCAATGGCATTTTTCACAGAAGTAGAACAAAAAATTTCACAATTTGTATGGAAACACAAAAGACCCTGAATAGTGAAAGAAATCTTGAGAAAGAAAAATGGAGCTGGAGGAATCAGGCCCCCTGAATTCAGACTATACTACAAATCTAAAGTGATCAAGACAGTATGGTACTGGTACAAAAACAGAAATATAGATCAATGGAACAGGATAGAAAGCCCAGAGATAAACCCCTGTACATATGGTCACCTTATCATTGATAAAGGAGGCAAGCATATACAATGGAGAAAAGACAGCCTCTTCAGTAAGTGGTGCTGGGAAAACTGGACAGCTACATGTAAAAGAATGAAATTAGAACACTCCCTAACACCAGACACAAAAATAAACTCAAAATGGATTAGAGACCTAAATGTAATGAGAGACACTATAAAACTCTTAGAGGAAAACAGAGGTGGATAACTCTGTGACATAAATCACAGCACGATCCTTTTCGACCCACCTCCTAGAGAAATGGAAATAAAAACCAAAATAAACAAATGGGACCTAATGAAGCCTAAAAGCTTTTGCACAGCAAAGGAAACCATAAACAAGATGAAAAGACAGCCCTCAGAATGGGAGAAGATATTTGCAAATGAAGCAACTGACAAAGCATTAATCTCTAAAATTTATTAGCAGCTCATGCAGCTCAATATCACAAAAACAAACAACCCAATCCAGAAATGGGCAGAAGACCTAAATAGACATTTCTCCAAAGAAGATATACAGATTACCAAGAAATACATGAAAGTATGCTCAACATCATTAATCATTAAGAGAAATGCAAATCAAAAGTACAATGAGATATCATCTCACACCGGTCAGAATGGCCATCCTCAAAAAATCTACAAACAATAAATGCTGGAGAGGGTGTGGAGAAAAGGGAACCCTCTTGCACTGTTGGTGGGAACATAAATTGATAAAGCCACTATGGAGAACAGTATGGAGGTTCCTTTAAAAACTAAAAATAGAACTACCATACTACACAGCAATCCTACTACTAGGCATATACCCCGAGAAAACTGTAATTCAAAAAGTTTCATGTACCACAATATTCATTGCAGCTTTGTTTACAATAGCCAGGACATGGAAGCAACCTAAGTGTCCATCAACAGATGAATGGATGAAGAAGATGTGGCACATATAGACAATAGAATATTACTCAGCCATAAAAAGAAACAAAATTTGAGTTATTTGTAGTGAGGTGGATGGACCTAGGGTCTGTCATACAGAGTGAAGTAAGTCAGAAAGAGAAAAATCAAATACTGTATGCTAACACATATATATGGAATAAAAAAAAAAAGAATGGTTATGAAGAACCTAGGGGCAGGACTGGAATAAAGACGCAGACCTACTAAAGAATGGACTTGAGGACGTGGGGAAGGGGAAGGGCAAGCTGGGATAAAGTGAGAGAGTGGCATGGACATTTATACGCTACCAAATGTAAAATTGATAGCTAGTGGGAAGCAGCTGCATAGCACAGGGAGATGAGCTTGGTGCTTTGTGACTATCTAGAGGGGTGGGATATGGAGGGTGGGAGGGAGGAAAATGCAAGAGGTAAGAGATATGGGTATATGTATAGCTGATTCACTTTGTTATAAAGCAGAAAGTAACACACCATTGTAAAGTAGTTATATTCCAATAAAGATGTTTAAAAAATAATAATAATCAAAGGGAAAAAAAAGAATTCTACACGTAAGTCATTAACTACACTTGAAATAAAATGTGGGAGTTACTACTGACATTTCAAGGACTATATTTGCTAACAACTGAGTCTTGACAAATTGAAATTATTTACAAACTTGGAAAAAAAATACTAATTAGATTTGAACAAAACTTCAAGAGTTGTAAAAACTTAGCTTGAATTCATCAATTTATAAAGATAAACCATATATTTATTGACTGGAATGAAATTAATCTTGTCATGCCAATGACTTTAAGAAACTTAAACAGCATTCAGTGTGTCGCTTACCTTACCAACATGGGAAACAGAATAAATTATGTTCCCAAATGAATCCTTTAGTTAAGGTATGTCTATCTATACATGAAAAGTGAAGTATATTTTTTATAATTGTGATAATGTCTGTGTAATTCAGAGTTAAAGCGCTTAGACATTTTGGAGGACTGCAGGAGTTTTAGATCTCAGCTGGTTGAATAGTAGCTTCAATTCTCCATTCTATTTTGTGTACAGCCACTGCCTAAGAGTACATACTAATAAAAGAAAATGGACCTTTGAATAGAACAGACTTTGATAGGAAAGGCCTTAGGATTTTCTCTATTTCTTCTGCCTCCCACCTGATAAATAGCTCTGTATAGTGTGTGGGTGGAAAAACAGAGTGAAACTGTATTTCCTTAACAACTCAGAGGCCATAAAGTTTGGATATGTTCTTTAGGTTGATCCTAAAGCTGTAATATTCTTTGAGCCCTGGATGACTCATAAAAGTGCACTATACCTTAGATTTGTGCTTTCCTGATCTGCCTTTTTTTTTTAAACTAATTTATTTATTTATCCTTGGCTGTGTTGGGTCTTCATTGCTTTGCACATGCTTTCTCTAGTTGTGGTGAGCAGGGTCTACTCTTCATTGTGTGCGGGCTTCTCATTGTGGTGGCTTCTCTTGTTGTGGAGCACTGGCTCTAGGCACACAGGCTTCAGTAGTTGTGGCACACGGGCTCAGTAGTTGTGGCTCGCGGGCTCTAGAGCACAGGCTCAGCAGTTGCAGCACACAGGCTTACTTGCTCTGTGACATGTGGGATCTTCCCGGACCAGGGCTCGAACCCGTGTCCCCTGCATTGGCAGGCAGATTCTTAACCATTGTGCCACCAGGGAAGTCCCTCTTGATCTTCCTTTAACCAAATGGTTTGATTGCTTTTTACATCGCTTTTTCATGACTACAGTACAACTAAGCAACCGTTTTGTTCTTTGTGGGATCTCAAAGAAAGAGGGTGTATTGATATATGCAACACATGAACTGTGGAACTGAAGCAATTAGTGAAAAATTGAAGATAATAAACACTCTTCCTGAAATATCTGGATATTTGAAGAAAGAGAAACCCTTTTCTGTTGGCATGAATTATCTAAATTATTCTTTTTAATCTTTCATTTTGCTTGGTGTGCATACACAGCCGAAGTGTTTGCTCAAAGGCTTGCTTTAGTCTTGCTTTCAAATCTCATTCATTGCTTTCTGACCATCTCTACTTCGTCATGAGATATAGGTCATTGTAAGCCTAAGATGCTATGATTTTTCCCACTAATCTTAGAGTCTGCCTAACAATGTTTATTTAGTTTTTCTTAACCCAAACTTCACTTTAATCTTATTCTACTCTCCTAGGGATTGATTTAATATTTCACATACTCATCTCATTTAAGCAATAAATAAATTTAATTGAAAAAAGCCTCACTTAAAGGGAAAAAAAAGCACAGAAAGTATGATAATATATACTTTTTACTGAGTACCTATTATGTGCCAGGTGTTTTACATGAGTTAGCCAAAGTAATCTTCACAACACCTTTATTAGATAGGTATTATTATCACCATTTTATATTGAAAGAGCAGAGACAGGGACTGAACCCATGACCTAGTTTGTTTTGACACTCTGCCCTCCCAAACACTAGGCTCTACCCCAAGCAGGCTTTTGAACCAATGACAGGTAATGAAACTGATTTTATTTTATTTATTTTTAAATTTTTTTGCTGTATGCGGGCCTCTCACTGCTGTGGCCTCTCCCGTTGCGGAGCACAGGCTCCGGAGGATCTTCCCGGACCGGGGCACGAACCCGTGTCCCCTGCATCGGGAGGCGGGCTCTCAACCACTGCGCCACCAGGGAAGCGCATGAAACTGATTTTAAAATGTAGCTGGTGGAGTTGGTCTTATGTGAGACCTCATTTTCTTGAGAGCTTTCTGTTCTGTTATCATCTGCTTATTCTAACCCATCCCTAACAGAGATAGCAAAGCCCTTTAGTTCTGCAGTAGCAAATGTGGAAAGATTGTCATTTTGACCTTCTCATATGCACACATAGAATTTATTTGTTGTGGAACAGCACTTGTTTGTCTAGCAGGTTAACTATGCAAAGGGACTCTGACTTTGTTATTTCAAAGGATGAAAATGAATAGGAATAACCTCAAGTCTTTGTAACCACTCCTTTCTCTCTTCATAAAACAAGGTATCTTATGTGTTGGGTTGTTACTAGGAGTCTAATAGCTCACACATAAATTGCCCTATCAAAACCCAACATGCTACTGAGCTTTTTGGGATAATTTAAAAAATCAAATCCAGTCAGAAATCCACTATATATTAACATTTTTCCTCCGTGTCTCTGAGTTAGATTCATTATCAATTCAGCACTGAAAAAGACATCAGGAAGTTGCCTTAATAAATATTCTGGCCTTCTTGACTTGAAAGTAAATACACGAGCAATTTGGAAAAAGCTTAACTGATGCACAGGACCATGAGGTGTTAGTTTTTAAATGGGAGAGTTAGCACCAATTCTGAAAAACATGGCCAGAATCTTGGCTTTAAAAATATTGATTTTGGTCAGATTGAAGTGAGTTGATTAGACCATGGCTAGTTGTCAGATTCATATGTCATGTTTGCACTAATCCTTCTTTTTAACTCTTGCTGAGCGAATTAACATCACAGAAAAGGAAAAAACTTGGGTATAAATAACACGGTGGAGTTTGGAAGGTGCTTGTCTACATCCATACATATATGTATCCTGAGTATTTAAATCTTGTCTCTGAACCTACAGATAGTTCTTCTGTCCACCTCAAATATTAATTATTTTGGCCGGAATGTTTGCTCTACAAAATGATAAATGAGTCACATTAGCTCATTCTTGCTTGCAGTCTTTCCAGAAAGAGCAGCTCTTGATTTTCTATGGTTTTGAAAGTTAAATATGATTTTTATATCCCACATTAGCAAAACCTGTTCATTTTTTAGCATGATCCTACAGGGTAGAGTTTTTATATAATTGGAAAATTTTAGACTTGGAAGTCTTTGTACTTTAGATAAACTTGTAACTTGTATAAGAATAAGGGAGGCAAAGAACAGGAGATATTTGAAGATGATCATGGAAAGTGAGGAGACCAGAATTACCAGTTACTGAGGAGGAAGCTGTCATTGCCATGGCCAGGAGCACAGGCTGAAAGCTACAGAGAGCCAAACGAATCTTTATCCTGTACGTTTTATATTGGAACTCTTCTTAGCTTAAGAGGAGACATCAAATAATAATAATAATGACAATAATAATAGTAGCAAATATTCACTGTGTGCTCTGTGCCAGACATCTTTCTAAGCCCCTTACCAATGATACCTATAAGGTAGGAAGCATTATTATCCCTACTTCACTGATTAAGTTACTGAGGCACAGAAAAGTTAAGTAAGTTACCAAAAATCAGACAAATTAGTGGACATACCATTAATATTTAGGGTATTGATTCTACAGCTTGTATTGGTAACCTCTAAATGTTAACTATGAAGGTGAAAAATTTTTATATTTGCTTCTCTTCTCAGTGTACCTTATGTGGAAATGACCCTATTAACATCTTCCTGTGCTTTCTGTTTCAAGTCTTGACTTTATTTTTACTGCCATGTCCTTCTCTGCTTAATTACCACCTTGCTTCCTTTCTCCTGTTTGCCAACCATCAGAGAGAAGGTTTGGGCTTTCCAGATGCTGGGAGAGAGCCAAACGAATCTTTATCCTGTACGTTTTATATTGGAACTCTTCTTAGCTTAAGAGGAGACATCAAATAATAATAATAATGACAATAATAATAGTAGCAAATATTCACTGTGTGCTCTGTGCCAGACATCTTTCTAAGCCCCTTACCAATGATACCTGTAAGGTAGGAAGCATTATTATCCCTACTTCACTGATTAAGTTACTGAGGCACAGAAAAGTTAAGTAAGTTACCAAAAATCAGACAAATTAGTGGACATACCATTAATATTTAGGGTATTGATTCTACAGCTTGTATTGGTAACCTCTAAATGTTAACTATGAAGGCGAAAAATTTTTATATTTGCTTCTCTTCTCAGTGTACCTTATGTGGAAGTGACCCTATTAACATCTTCCTGTGCTTTCTGTTTCAAGTCTTGACTTTATTTTTACTGCCATGTCCTTCTCTGCTTAATTACCACCTTGCTTCCTTTCTCCTGTTTGCCAACCATCAGAGAGAAGGTTTGGGCTTTCCAGATGCTGGGAGGGAGTGTGATCTGACCCCAGCAGACTGCCTGATACAGTGCAGCATAGCAATGTGTTCCCTGGCAAGTTCATGGGCTCCCCCCTCATGAATAGTAATGTGACCTTCTCATCTAAATCAGGGCTGTGAATATGAGTCTAGATAATCCTGTTTCTTTATCTTTATTCCCTATTCAGGTTATAAAGTTTTAAATTTATTATGAGAGTGCAGTAAGTAAAACTTGTGGAATCTTTTGGATTGTTCAGCCTGTGGGAGCTAAAGTAAAATATGCCTTAAGAGTGACTTCGGGCTTCCCTGGTGGCGCAGTGGTTGTGCGTCCACCTGCCAATGCAGGGGAACCGGGTTCGCGCCCCGGTCTGGGAGGATCCCACGTGCCGCGGAGCGGCTGGGCCCGTGAGCCATGGCCGATGAGCCTGCGCGTCCGGAGCCTGTGCTCCGCAACGGGGGAGGCCAC
>NC_041224.1:121748654-121753347 GCF_002837175.3 Physeter macrocephalus | reverse complement strand
GGAGGCCCGCATACCACAAAAAAAAAAAAAAAAAAAAAAAAAAGAGTGACTTCCTTAGCACAACTGATAATCAAGACAGATGCTGATTCTTTCTACGGGCAGAAGCTGCAGCCTGAATATAGTTATGATCAAAACCTAAAACATTTCACATAGCCCACCCACTCTCTGAAGAATGCAGACCAAGTATTCAACATTTATGCTCTAGGAAAAAAGAAATAACACTTGGAAGCCTCTAATGAGAGTGGGTATGGTGATCCATCTATGAGTATGGCTTGTGTACAATAGAATTGTTTGGATTTGGAAAGAAAAGAAGGATTATTTATAGGCCTTTCTTGCAGATGGTGCATGGCTGGCATATGGATGAATGTGCATGCTATTCGTGCTACAATTCATTGGGTTCATGTTTTCATGACAGTAGGTGTTGAGCCATCTGAAGGCTGTGATTAAAACAATAGAAAATTCATTTAGAAAAAAATGTGTACTGTCACATTCACTTGATGATTTCCTTTACTTTGAGAATTATCAGTGGTAAAGATCAGTGAGCTAAGAGACATGATCATTTTATTACCTACTTCCCTCCTTTTCAGAACTTTTTTAGTGAAGATTGTGTTGTGTGGCCTCAGCATTTGAGCATCTTAAAATCAATGATGCTTCACGTCTCTGCAGGGTGAAGAGAGCTGTAACTCTCTGAAGCTAAACGATGCCTTTTGAAAGGCATAAATTCTGGCCCAGAAGTGGTGAGGAGATGGGATAGGAGAGGATCGTTTTACTGAAAGTGAGAAGACTCTCTGTAGGGAAACTGCATCCCAGATACAAGTTGAAGAGGAGAAACGTTTAGAGTTGGAAAGATCTCTGGGTAGGTGGTTTTGCTGTAATTAACTATGAGAAAATAAGTCAGTTATCCTCTGTGAGCTCTATTTAAAAAAAAAAAAAAAGTGAGAGTGATCTGCCTATTTCAGAGGTGTGTTGTGAGGAACAAATGGGACACAGTGTTTTGTGGAGTGGGTATTGAAATATGTTCTCACTAAATTCAGTGTGCATGAGATTGTGCTAATCACTTCAGGGGATGAAATATGAATAATACTTGGACTCTCACCTCAAGCTAATTGGGTAGATAAAATAAGCACCTAAATAAATATAGTAGATTGCGAAACCAGTAAATTGTTTTATATAGGTTAAAGAGTGATTTTCACCATTTAAGACAGGATGTCTCTACGGCAGTGGCTCTCAAATTTGATTGTACATTAGAACACACATCTGGGAGCTTTTAAAACATATCAGTGCCAGGTCCCAGTCGCAGAGATTTTGATTTAATTAGTCTGATATGCCCCACTCACCTCCTCTGCACATTCTCATTAAAAAAAAAGAAAGCGCCCCAGGTGTTTTTAATATTCAGTGCTTCTCAAACTTTAACTTCATCAGAATCACCTGGAGGGCTTGTTAAGCCTTCACTTGCTGGGCCCTTCCCTGAGATATTCTGATTCACTAGATCTGGAAACAGGGTGAGCATTTATAGTTTGCAGAAGTTCTCAGGTGATACTGATTGTCTGCAAATCATACTGCAGAGCCAGTACATGCTTTTGATTTTACTGTTAATGCTGTTGTATGCAGTACACATATTTATTTATTTAAATTTATTTATTTATGTATTTATTTTTGGCTGTGTTGGGTCTTCGTTGCTGCGCGGGGGCTTTCTCTAGTTGCAGTGAGTGGGGGCTACTCTTCCTTGCAGTACGCAGGCTTCTCATTGCTGTGGCTTCTCTTGTTGCGGAGCATGGGCTCTAGGTGCATGCGCTTCAGTAGTTGTGGCACATGGGCTTAGTTGCTCCACGGCATGTGGCATCTTTCCGGACCAGGGATCGAACCTGTGTCCCCTGCATTGGCAGGTGGATTCTTAACCACTGCGCCACCAGGGAAGTCCACATATTTATTTCTTCTTGGCTGAAGGAAGTGGGTGGACACAAAAGTCTATCCATTGGTCAAGCGGTAGAAATAGTTTCACAGGTGGGAAAATCAACACTGTGACCAAAATGATTACAATATCACTTGATCAAAGAGATAAACCTGCTGACAGAAAAATGTCATACAAAGGATGCTCATTTAACAGATGTACTAGTTTGAAATTATCCTCTAAGAAGAGAAGGCGTTATTTAGGGATACCTGGTAAGCAATGATGTGTTCAGCAAAGGAGATTTTGAAAGAAAGTTTTAGATTTGGAAGGGAGCTCAGAATCCTTTTCTCTGGAAATATCTCCCTAAGCAACAGAATGAATGATTCACCTTTCCAATTCCTTGGGTATCAGAATAGCTAAAGCAACATAGCATAATTTTCAGAAATAGAACCCTATTAAACTTTCACAGCCCATGTAAGATGCCAGCGAGAAAATGTGCAAAATTGATCATTGTGTCTTTATTACTTGAAGAAGGATAGAAGGGCACTCAGGGTTGATTTGAGTGTTAAAATGTATAAATTGTCTATTTCCCGAAGAGTATAAATCCTAAATGTCCATGAACAGCAGTTGTAGGAGACTCTAGGGCTTCAGTCACCTTGAAATTAGGAAAATGAGAAATTCTCCTTGCCGATTTCTTCCCAAGGGTGAATAGTTGAGAGCTGAGGCTTTGCAGATGTGTAGATGGAATGACATCAGTGAGAAGAGCTCATACTTTCCTGTTTTATCACCTTCTTTTCATCATAAATATGTTTTATGCGTGAAAGACAGGAGGCTGTTTGCCAGTGCACCCTTTTTTCTTGCCATGCCCCACCAATCACAGACTGACTGGGGAAAAAGGGGTTTTAAATACCTATTAAAGTCAAAATAAAGGAAAATTTCAGTAGAAAAAATATCTGTTAAATTAGTTTTAATCATGAAAAAATGAAACAGCAATATATGAACTTGCCCTTGTATGGCAGTAGAATAGATCAAACCCAAGTAGGATTTTGTAGACTTCTGTTTCTCCATTCAGAGTTGCAGGAGGAACATCTATAGTCTTACCAGACCTGAATCATATTAGTTCAAGATGACACTGTTTAAGGCAAGAACGTTATTAAGAAAGACTGAGATGGTTAATTGGATATAAATGGAGATTATATTATATTTTAAAGCAGGCATTATAATATAGTTGATATAGTCTACAGTGTTCAAAAAGTCTTTTTTAAGGATCACTTAAAGTAACACAAAAGACTATAGAAATTATAAAACAAATACTAAATTAGCATCACAGGCACAGTCATATTTTATCTCTATCAAGTTTACAGTGAAAAAGAACTTGCAACAGCAAAGTTCTATTTTTAAATAGGGGCTTAAACACTTGCAAACCTCCTTCTCTGGGCTGGATGATAGTCACATGAGTTGACATGATAATACATGTGAAGTTTGGCACTCCCTTTATACCTTGGCCTTCAAAAACACCATTTCCTTCTGCACCTTCTCCCAGTTCCTCTTGTCCTTTTTTTTTTTTTTCTTCCGGTACGTGGGCCTGTCACTGTTGTGGCCTCTCCCGTTGCGGAGCACAGGCTCTGGACGCGCGGGCTCAGCGGCTCACGGGCCTAGCCGCTCCGCGGCATGTGGGATCTTCCCAGACCAGGGCACGAACCTGTGTCCCCTGCATCGGCAGGCGGATTCTCAACCACTGCGCCACCAGGGAAGCCCAGTTCCTCTTGTTCTTGTCCAGTATACAGACTTCTCTTCTTCCATAGCATCGTTCTATTCCCCTGTGTCCACACTCTCTTTCAGTTATTCCCACATAACTTCAATAATAACTTTTGTGTTGATGACTCCTTAACTCTATCCCAGACCCAGATCGCTTTCTAAAACCCCTTTGTATGATTGCTTCTTGGTTAATGCCTGGTTAGCACTAGTTTGTGGGCACTTGAATTCAATGTTCTAATACCCAATGCTTGTTGTATCTTCTGCATCCCCTGTTTTGTTTAATGGAGCCATGATTCTTGCTGCTTAAGCCAAAAAACTTGATAATCTTAAAAGACTGCCCCTCTTTCACCTCCTACAAGTGGCCATTAGCTTCTGTTAGAGTCTACTACATGTCTCTTGAAGCTTTTACGTTACTCTTTTAAAATGTAAATTTTTGTTTGTTTTGTCATCAGTGTGGTTAATTTTATGAAAAGGAGTTTAAATGTAGTCAAATTTTTATACAAAGGTATAATGCCAGGTGGTGACCTTAAGAAACAGGTGTTGTCTTTTTTTTTTTCATACACACACACTGTATTTTATTTTTACAAGAGATAAATAAACTGACACAAGCATTGTAAATGGATGACCACAACAAAAGCAACAATGATTGCAATTACCAAACACGAAACACACTCATACTGTGTCATAATATTGACATTCAGTCCAGTAATCCTGTACTGTAACAACTCCTTTACTTTGCAGTGAAAATAGATTTGTATATTTTTTGCCTCTGAGTCCTTGTGGGATTTTTTTTTTAATTCAAACAAAAAGTCACAAAAATTATAATCAACCTCATCAGTTCACTCAGCCCCATGTACTTAATTTTTTTTATCTTGATCTTTTGTTAGCACTTTTATGAATTCATCAGTTTTCCATTAGAGTTCTGAAAATGCTTATTCATTCAGTTCAGCAGTATAGTCAGTTACCAGAAACCTGTACTTGTCAGAGTCTTTTCTATGAATTCCTTGAAGATGAAACCCTTTTATAGGAACATTTTTGCAAAAG
>NC_041224.1:121712659-121742973 GCF_002837175.3 Physeter macrocephalus | reverse complement strand
ACATGGGCTTAGTTGCTCCACGGCATGTGGCATCTTTCCGGACCAGGGATCGAACCTGTGTCCCCTGCATTGGCAGGTGGATTCTTAACCACTGCGCCACCAGGGAAGTCCACATATTTATTTCTTCTTGGCTGAAGGAAGTGGGTGGACACAAAAGTCTATCCATTGGTCAAGCGGTAGAAATAGTTTCACAGGTGGGAAAATCAACACTGTGACCAAAATGATTACAATATCACTTGATCAAAGAGATAAACCTGCTGACAGAAAAATGTCATACAAAGGATGCTCATTTAGCAGATGTACTAGTTTGAAATTATCCTCTTAGAAGAGAAGGCGTTATTTAGGGATACCTGGTAAGCAATGATGTGTTCAGCAAAGGAGATTTTGAAAGAAAGTTTTAGATTTGGAAGGGAGCTCAGAATCCTTTTCTCTGGAAATATCTCCCTAAGCAACAGAATGAATGATTCACCTTTCCAATTCCTTGGGTATCAGAATAGCTAAAGCAACATAGCATAATTTTCAGAAATAGAACCCTATTAAACTTTCACAGCCCATGTAAGATGCCAGCGAGAAAATGTGCAAAATTGATCATTGTGTCTTTATTACTTGAAGAAGGATAGAAGGGCACTCAGGGTTGATTTGAGTGTTAAAATGTATAAATTGTCTATTTCCCGAAGAGTATAAATCCTAAATGTCCATGAACAGCAGTTGTAGGAGACTCTAGGGCTTCAGTCACCTTGAAATTAGGAAAATGAGAAATTCTCCTTGCCGATTTCTTCCCAAGGGTGAATAGTTGAGAGCTGAGGCTTTGCAGATGTGTAGATGGAATGACATCAGTGAGAAGAGCTCATACTTTCCTGTTTTATCACCTTCTTTTCATCATAAATATGTTTTATGCGTGAAAGACAGGAGGCTGTTTGCCAGTGCACCCTTTTTTCTTGCCATGCCCCACCAATCACAGACTGACTGGGGAAAAAGGGGTTTTAAATACCTATTAAAGTCAAAATAAAGGAAAATTTCAGTAGAAAAAATATCTGTTAAATTAGTTTTAATCATGAAAAAATGAAACAGCAATATATGAACTTGCCCTTGTATGGCAGTAGAATAGATCAAACCCAAGTAGGATTTTGTAGACTTCTGTTTCTCCATTCAGAGTTGCAGGAGGAACATCTATAGTCTTACCAGACCTGAATCATATTAGTTCAAGATGACACTGTTTAAGGCAAGAACGTTATTAAGAAAGACTGAGATGGTTAATTGGATATAAATGGAGATTATATTATATTTTAAAGCAGGCATTATAATATAGTTGATATAGTCTACAGTGTTCAAAAAGTCTTTTTTAAGGATCACTTAAAGTAACACAAAAGACTATAGAAATTATAAAACAAATACTAAATTAGCATCACAGGCACAGTCATATTTTATCTCTATCAAGTTTACAGTGAAAAAGAACTTGCAGCAGCAAAGTTCTATTTTTAAATAGGGGCTTAAACACTTGCAAACCTCCTTCTCTGGGCTGGATGATAGTCACATGAGTTGACATGATAATACATGTGAAGTTTGGCACTCCCTTTATACCTTGGCCTTCAAAAACACCATTTCCTTCTGCACCTTCTCCCAGTTCCTCTTGTCCTTTTTTTTTTTTTTCTTCCGGTACGTGGGCCTGTCACTGTTGTGGCCTCTCCCGTTGCGGAGCACAGGCTCTGGACGCGCGGGCTCAGCGGCTCACGGGCCTAGCCGCTCCGCGGCATGTGGGATCTTCCCAGACCAGGGCACGAACCTGTGTCCCCTGCATCGGCAGGCGGATTCTCAACCACTGCGCCACAAGGGAAGCCCAGTTCCTCTTGTTCTTGTCCAGTATACAGACTTCTCTTCTTCCATAGCATCGTTCTATTCCCCTGTGTCCACACTCTCTTTCAGTTATTCCCACATAACTTCAATAATAACTTTTGTGTTGATGACTCCTTAACTCTATCCCAGACCCAGATCGCTTTCTAAAACCCCTTTGTATGATTGCTTCTTGGTTAATGCCTGGTTAGCACTAGTTTGTGGGCACTTGAATTCAATGTTCTAATACCCAATGCTTGTTGTATCTTCTGCATCCCCTGTTTTGTTTAATGGAGCCATGATTCTTGCTGCTTAAGCCAAAAAACTTGATAATCTTAAAAGACTGCTCCTCTTTCACCTCCTACAAGTGGCCATTAGCTTCTGTTAGAGTCTACTACATGTCTCTTGAAGCTTTTACGTTACTCTTTTAAAATGTAAATTTTTGTTTGTTTTGTCATCAGTGTGGTTAATTTTATGAAAAGGAGTTTAAATGTAGTCAAATTTTTATACAAAGGTATAATGCCAGGTGGTGACCTTAAGAAACAGGTGTTGTCTTTTTTTTTTTCATACACACACACTGTATTTTATTTTTACAAGAGATAAATAAACTGACACAAGCATTGTAAATGGATGACCACAACAAAAGCAACAATGATTGCAATTACCAAACACGAAACACACTCATACTGTGTCATAATATTGACATTCAGTCCAGTAATCCTGTACTAAGGTTTTTAGAAATTTCATGTAATGGCTGAAACATTTATATTAACATATTTCCATACAAATAGCACAAAGAAAGTTTAGTGTTAGTTGTTTTTTTGTTTCTGTTTTTTTTATACTGCAGGTTCTTATTAGTCATCAATTTTATACACATCAGTGTATACATGTCAATCCCAATCGCCCAATTCAGCACACCACCATCCCCACCCCACCGTGGTTTTCGCCCCTTGGTGTCCATATGTTTGTTCTCTACATCTGTGTCTCAACTTCTGCCCTGCAAACTGGTTCATCTGTACCATTTTTCTAGGTTCCACATACATGCGTTAATATACGATATTTGTTTTTCTCTTTCTGACTTAATTCACTCTGTATGACAATCTCTAGATCCATTCACGTCTCAACAAATGACCCAATTTTGTTCCTTTTTATGGCTGAGTAATATTCCATTGTATATATGTACCACATCTTCTTTATCCATTCGTCTGTTGATGGGCGTTTAGATTGCTTCCATGACCTGGCTATTGTAAATAGGGCTGCAGTGAACATTGGGGTGCATGTGTCTTTTTGAATTATGGTTTTCTCTGGGTATATGCCCAGTAGTGGGATGGCTGGGTCATATGGTAATTCTATTTTTAGTTTTTTAAGGAAGCTCCATTATGTTCTCCATAGTGGCTGTATCAATTCACATTCCCACCAACAGTGCAAGAGGGTTCCCTTTTCTCCGTACCCTCTCCAGCATTTGTTGTTTGTAGATTTTAGCTTTTCATATGCTTCTTGGCCATATGTATGTCTTCTTTGGAGAAATGCCTATTTAGGTCTTCTGCCCATTTTTGGATTGGGTTGTTTCTTTAATATTGAGCTTCATGAGCTGTTTATATATTTTGGAGATTAATCATTTGTCTGTTGATTCGTTTGCAAATATTTTCTCCCACTCTGACGGTTGTCTATTTGTCTTGTTTATGGTTTCCTTTGCTGTGCAAAAGCTTTGAAGTTTCATTAGGTCCCATTGGTTTATTTTTGTTTTTATTTCCATTACTCTAGGAGGTGGATGAAAAAAAATCTTGCTGTGATTTATGTCAAAAAGTGTTCTTCCTATGTTTTCCTCTAACAGTTTTATAGTGTCCAGTCTTACTTTTAGGTCGCTAATCCATTTTGAGTTTATTTTTGTGTATGGTGTTAGGGAGTGTTCTAATTTCATTCTTTTACATGTAGCTGTTCAATTTTCCCAGCACCACTTATTGAAGAAACTGTCTTTTCTCCATTGTATATCTTTGCCTCCTTTGTAATAGTTTAGTTGACCATAGGTGCGTGGGTTTATCTCTGGGCTTTCTATCTTGTTCAGTTGATCTATGTTTCTGTTTTTGTGCCAGTACCATATTGTCTTGATTACTGTAGCTTTGTAGTATAGTCTGAAGTCAGGGAGTCTGATTCCTCCACCTCCCTTTTTTTCCCTCAAGACCGCTTTGGCTATTTGGGGTCTTTTGTGTCTCCATACAAATTTTAAGATGATTTGTTCTTGTTCCGTAGAAAATGCCATTAGTAATTTGATAGGGATTGCATTGAATATGTAGATTGCTTCGGGTAGTATAGTCATTTTAACAATATTGATTCTTCCAATCCAAGAACATGGTATATCTCTCCATCTGTTGGTATCATCTTTAATTTCTTTCATCAGTGTCTGCAGTTTTCTGCATACAGATCTTTGTCTCCCTAGGTAGGTTTATTCCTAGGTATTTTATTCTTTTTGTTGCAGTGGTAAGTGGGAGTGTTCCCATAATTTCTCTTTCAGATTTTTCATCTTTAGTGTATACGAATGCAAGAGATTTCTGGGCATTAATTTTGTATCCTGCAACTTTACCAAATTCATTGATTAGGTCTAGTAGCTTTCTGGTGGTGTTTTTAGGATTCTCTATGTATAGTATCATGTCATCTGCAGACAGTGACAGTTTTACTTCTTTTCCAATTTGTATTCCTTTTATTTCTTTTTCTCCTCTGATTGCCATGGCTAGGACTTCCAAAACTATGTTGAATAATACTGGCAAGAGTGGACATCCTTGTCTCGTTCCTGATCTTAGAGGAAATGATTTCAGTTTTTCACCAGTAAGAATGATGTTTGCTGTGGGTTTGTCATATATGGCCTTTATTATGTTGAGATAGCTTCCCTCTATGCCCACTTTCTGGAGAGTTTTTATCATAAATGGGTGTTGAATTTTGTTAAAAGCTTTTCCCCCATATATTGAGATGATCATATGGTTTTTATTCTTCAATTTGTTAATATGGTGTATCATATTGATTGATTTGCATATATTGAAGAATCCTTGCAGTGTTCCTTCCTCTGCAATTTTTTGGAAGAGTTTGAGAAGGAAGGGTGTTAGTTCTTCTCTAAATGTTTGATAGAATTCACCTGTGAAGCCTTCTGGTTCTGGACTTTTGTTTGTTGGAAGATTTTTAATCACAGTTTCAAGTTCATTACTTGTGATTGGTCTGTTCATATTTTCTGTTTCTTCCTGGTTTAGTGTTGGAAGGTTATACCTTTCTAAGAATGTGTCCATTTCTTCCAGGTTGTCCATTTTATTGGCATAGAGTTTCTTGTAGTAGTCTCTTAGGATGCTTTGTATTTCTGCAGTGTCTGTTGTAACTTCTCCTTTTTCATTTCTAATTTTATTTATTTGAGTCCTCTCCCTGTTTTTCTTGATGAGTCTGGCTAATGGTTTATCAATTTTGTTTATCCTCTCAAAGAACCAGCTATTAGTTTTATTGATCTTTTCTATTGTTTTCTTTGTTTATATTTCATTTATTCTGCTCTGATCTTTATGATTTCTTTCTTTCTGCTAACTTTGGGTTTTGTATTTTCATCTTTCTCTCATTCCTTTAGGTGTAAGGGTAGATTGTTTACTTGAGATTTTTCTTGTTTCTTCAGGTAGGCTTGTATAGCTCTAAACGTCCCTGTTAGAACTGCTTTTGCTGCATCCCATAGGTTTTGGATCATCGTGTTTTCATTGTCATTTGTGTCTAGGTATTTTTTTATTTCCTCTTTGATTTCTTCAGTGATCTCTTGGTTATTTAGTAACATATTGTTTAGCCACCATGTGTTTGTGTTTTTTACAGATTTTTCCCTGTAATTGATTTCTAATCTCATAGCATTGTGGTCAGAAAAGATGCTTGATATGATTTCAATTTTCTTATATTTACTGAGGCTTGATTTGTGACCGAAAATGTGATCTATCCTGGAGAATGTTCCGTGCGCGCTTGAGAAGAAAGTGTAGTCTGCTGTTTTTGGATGGAATGTCCTATAAATATCAATTAAATCTATCTGGTCTGTTGTGTCATTTAAAGCTTCTGTTTCCTTATTTATTTTCATTTTGGCTGATCTGTCCCTTGGGATCAGTGAGGTGTTAAAGTCCCCCACTATTACTGTGTTTCTGTTGATTTTTTCTTTTATAGCTGTTGGCAGTTGCCTTATGTATTGAGGTGCTCCTAAGTTGAGTGAATCTATATTTATAATTGTTATATCTTCTTCTTGGATTGATTCTTTGATCATTATGTAGTGTACTTCTTTGTCTCTTGTAATAGTCTTTATTTTAAAGTCTATTTTGTCTGATATGAGAATTACTACTCCACCTTTCTTCTGATTTCCACTTGCATGGAATATCTTTTTCCATCCCCTCACTTTCAGTCTGTATGTGTCCCTAGGTCTGAAGTGGCTCTCTTCTAGACAGCATATATATGGGTCTTGTTTTTGTATCCATTCAGCAAGCCTGTGTCTTTTGGTTGGAGCATTTAATCCGTTCACGTTTAAGGTAATTATCGATATGTATGTTCCTATTACCATTTTCTTAATTGTTTTGGGTTTGTTTTTGTAGGTCCTTTTCTTCTCTTGTGTTTCCCGCTTAGAAAAGTTCCTTTAGCATTTGTTGTGGAGCTGGTTTGGTTGTGCTGAATTCTCTTAGCTTTTGCTTGTCTGTAAAGCTTTTGAGTTCTCCATCGAATCTGAATGAGATCCTTGCCAGATAGAGTAATCTTGGTTTTCGGTTCTTCCTTTTCATCACTTTAAGTATATCGTGCCACTCTCTTCTGGCTTGTAGAGTTTCTGCTGAGAAATCAGCTGTTAACCTTATGGGAGTTCCCTTGTATGTTATCTTTTGTTTTTCCCTTGCTGCTTTCAATAATTTTTCTTTGTCTTTAATTTTTGTCAATTTGATTACTGTGTGTCTCAGTGTGTTTCTCCTTGGGTTTATCCTGTATGGGACTCGCTGCGCTTCCTGGACTTGGGTGGCTATTTTCTTTCCCATGTTAGGGAAGTTTTCGACTATAATCTTTTCAAATATTTTCTTGGGTCCTTACTCTCACCTCTTTCTGGGACCCCTATGATGTGAATGTTGTTGCATTTAATGTTGTACCAGAGGTTTCTTAGGCTGTGTTCATTTCTTTTCATTCTTTTTTCTTTATTCTGTTCCGCAGCAGTGAATTCCACCATTCTGTCTTCCACGTCACTTATCCGTTCTTCTGTCTCAGTTATTCTGCTCTTGATTCCTTCTAGTGTAGTTTTCATTTCAGTTACTGTATTGTTAATCTCTGTTTGTTTGTTCTTTAATTCTTCTAGGTCTTTGCTAAACATTTCTTGCTTTTTCTCGGTCTTTGCCTCCATTCTTTTTCCTAGGTCCTGGATCATCTTCACTATCATTATTCTGAATTCTTTTTCTGGAAGGTTGCCTATTTCCACTTCCTTTAGTTGTTTTTCTGTGGTTTTATCTTGTTCCTTTATCTGGTGTACAGCCCTTTTCATCTTGTCTCTTTCTGTGAATGTGGTTTTTGTTCCACAGGCTGCAGGATTGTAGTTCTTCTTGCCTCTGATGTCTGCCCTCTGGTGGATGAGGCTCTCTAAGAGGCTTGATGGGAGGGACTGGTGGTGGTAGAGCTGACTGTTCCTCTGGTGGGCAGAGCTCATTTAAACTTTAACACTTGACTGTTGATGGGTGGGGCTGGGTTCACTCCCTGTTGGTTGTTTGGCCTGGGGCATCCCAACACTGGAGGCTACCTGTGCTTCGTGGGGCTAATGACAGGCTCTCGGAGGGCTCATGCCATGGAGTACTTCCCCGAACTTCTGCCAGTGTCCTTGTCCCCAGAGTGAAACAGCGCCACCCCCACCTCTGCAGGAGACCCTCCAACACTAACAAGTAGGTCTAGTTCAGTCTCCCCTGGGGTCACTGCTCCTTCCCCTGGGTCTCTATGCGCACACTACTTTGTGTGTGCCCTCCAGGAGTGGAGGAGTCTCTGTTTCCCCCAGTCCTGTCGAAGTCCTACAATCAATTCCCACTAGCCTTCAAAATCTGATTCTCTAGGAATTCCTCCTCCTGTTGCTGGACCCCCAGGTTGGAAAGCCTGACGTAGGATTCAGAACCTTCCTTCACTCCAGTGGGTGGACTTCTGTGGTATAAGTGTTCGCCAGTCACACACCTACCAGTTATGGGATTTGATTTTTCTGTGATTGCGCCCCTCCTACCGTCTCATTGTGGCTTCTCCTTTGCCTTTGGATGTGGGGTATTTTTTTTGGTGAGTTCCAGTGTCTTTCTGTCAGTGATTGTCCAGCAGCTAGTTGTGATTCTGGTGTTCTCGCAAGAGGGAGTGAGAGCACGTCCTTCTACTCTGCCATCTTGGTTCCTCCTCTAAAATGTTAATTTTATTAAATTTAAAAGATATAGGAAAATGCAAGGAAGAACAATAACAATCTTCCATCTTATCTTGTTCCCATTCTTACCACCTTCACCACTACCACCCTTCAGTTCTTCACCTGGATTTTTCCCATAGCCTCCTTATTCTGTTTCTATCCTTGCTTCCCATGATCTGGTCTCTACACAGCAGCCAGATTATTTTAAAATATAAGTCAGGTCAAATAATTCCTTGCTTGAAATCCTCTCTTAGCATCTTGTCTCATTCAAAGTAAAAACCAGCCTGCTTACAAGAGAGCCTAAAGGGCCCTTTATGACTGTCCCACTGTCTCTCCTCTCTTTGTCCAACCCCTCTGACCTCACCTGCTGCCTCCATCCCTCTGGGCCTTCTTTGTGGTCTTGGAAGATGACAAGCATATCCTGATCTAAGGTCTTTGTCCTTGATGCTCCTTTTGCCTGGAGTACTCCTTTCCTTATATATCTCCATGGTTTGTTCCTTCCCTTCTTCAAGTCTCTGCTCAAATATTACCTTATCATGAGGACTTTTCTGGCCACTCTCTCTGAATCCCACCCTAGAACACTTCATATCACCCTTACCTGGGGTAAAGATATAAATTGTCATCCAAAACAGGATAATTTTGAGATTGAAAAGGAACCCCAGTCAGTTAGGAAGTTGAAACAAGAGTCATAAACTGGGACTGGCTCTAGCAAACTGGAACATATGGTCATCCTGCTCTTAGACAGATATTTTTCTTCATAGCTCATCTTATTACTTTCTAACATAGTACATGTTTACTTTCTATGTTTTTTTTTTCTGTTCTCCCCTTCTCACAAGCTCCTTGAAGAAAGGGATTTGGTTTTTTTGCTGTTGTATTTTCATCACCCTGGACAGTACTTACTACTTAATGAGTGCCCAATAAAGATTTTTAAATAAATGAATGAATAAATCCATATTCCCAACAACCAGAATTAGCCACTGCTGGTATCCTGGCATATTGGTTTTTATTTTTGTAAAAATGATAAACATGCATTATCAAGTCAATGCTGGAAAGTACAACCCTCTTCTTCCCATCACATCTAGAAATTCTCATTAAGTAAATATTATTCTAGATATCTTCCATGCAGATAGAATAGAAGAAAGGAAAATAGAACTTTAATAAAAATAGTTATATTATTAATGATATTTTCCAAATGAATGGTATTTTGTTAATTTTGCTTGAATTTAAAAGTAGAAAAATAAATGAGTAAAATTAATTGTTGAAATTCAAATAAATATTTTTTTAACATAGGGATTTTATTTCTTAAGTAATCTCTTTAAGGATGGAAAAAGAGAATTTTCAAAACACTAAGTGGTTGGAGTCATTTAAAAAAACTGTTTTGATTTCCTGCCTTGAAAGATGAAAAAATTAGTACAATAATTTGTACCACTTTTTCGCCTCCCTCCTGAGTTTTGTTATATTGTTGTTTTTGCATTGAACAGATATAATAATTATAATTCCCACAGTTGTTTAGGATTGGTTTTATATTTAAATTGATTCAATCTCACTGCCAGTCTCTTTATTACAGATACTTTATTCTAAAGATCTTTGTATCTATCCATCTCCAATTGGTTGAATTTCACCATCAGGCAAACTTTCTAAGAAATGCCCATGGATACTGTGTTATTTGAGTTATATTTTTGGGTTACACTTTCCTACTGAACTTACACACAGTGCTTCCTTATTTTCTGGCATTTAATGTTCCAGAAGCAACCTGCCATCTTTTTCCCTGTGAAGATGATCTATACCCCCCATTCCCTACTATGGTTTTGGTTTGCCTGATTCTAAAGGGTTTTTTGTTTTTTGTTTTTTTTGAAGTTTAAAAATATAACTGGATTTGTTTTAGAGTTGAGTGTTTTGTTTCAAAATTTCCTAGAACACAGTGTGCTCTTTTTGATCTGCATATACAGTTGTTTATCGTTTCCAGAAAATTTTCTTATGATTTTACCTTTGGATGCATCTTCTGTTTCATTCTCTGAATTCTATTTCAACACATTACCCTTGTGCTGTATAATTTTTGTATTTCATTTCTATTAGCTTTTGCCTAATAGTTTTACTCTAGTTTTTATTTTTGAAGGCACTGTGATGATCTTATCCCTTTTCTGTGTTAACTAATATGACTTTCAGCAGTGTCTATTCTGTTCCTTGTTTCAATTAAATTATCTCATTTCATTCTGTTTTATCAACTAGTCTTTGGACTCTTTTAAAATTTTGATTTTCTTAAGTTGTTTTTATGGCATGAAGCAGTTAATTGTATTGGTTTTATTCTATTCTTTAAGTTTTTCTTATAGCTTGGTTTCTTTTTTTGGCTTTTGCATGCATGTTCTTTGCTGTAATGTGTTTATGTAATGTCCATGCCATTTCTTTCTACCTTGCTCAAGCTTGGGTGGCTCTGACCAGTCTTCTTTACTCCAATATGATACAGGTAACTTGATCCTCTTCCTAGAATACTTTGAAAGCAATTCTTTCTTTTTTCTTCCTCAAGCTGGGGATGATATTTCATTCTCTCCACTTTCCTGTCACAGAAGGAAATGGCAAGGGAGAGGAAAACTCAGCATTCTGAGAATATTCAGGCACTGCTCTTTCTCCTAAAAGAGTGTTAAATGCCATGAAACAAAGTTCCTCTCCCTTATGTGGCAGAGGGTGTGCCATTCTAGAGGTTTGGGGTCACTTTTACAATTTAATGAATAGCTCTGGAGGCTTCACTTCTAAACGAGCGTTAGCACCATTTCTACCTTTCCTGATTTTACTTGTTTCTCCTCAGTGGTTTCCATTATAATCTCAGAAAAATGAACCAGGTAGGCATATCTATTCTGCCCTCTTTCCAGATTTGTGGGTACAGTGAAGACCTGCCATTCCATTACATGTTCTTTCTGCCCCAGTGAACACTAAACTTCTTGGAGGAAGCTGCTGCCTTATTTTCTTCTTGTCTCTATACCTCCACAAATTATTTTTCCTGTGCCTAGAATTTCTTTCTCTCCCTCTCTCTGTCCTCTCCTTTGCCATTGCCTTTTCTGTCCAGGGAACTTTTACTTACCTTTAAAGACACAGCTTAAATGCAACTATTTCATTGAAATTTAAATACTTCTTTTTTTGCTTTTTTTTTTTTTAATTGGGGTATAGTTACTTTACAGTGTTGTATTAGTTTCTGCTGTACAACGAAGTGAATTAGCTGTATGTATACATAAACCCTTCCCTCTTGGACCTCGCTCCCACTCCACCCCATCCCACTCATCTAGGTCACCACAGAGCACTGAGCTGAGCTCTCTGTGCTATACAGCAGGTTCCCACTAGCTATATGTTTTACACATGGTAGTGTATATACGTCAATCCCAATCTCCCAATTCATTGCACCCCCCGTGCTTCTCTCCCCCATGTCCATACATCCGTTCTTTATGTCTGCATCTCTATGCCTGCCCCACAAATAGGTTCATCTGTACCATTTTTCTAGATTCCACATATATGCATTAATATACGATATTTGTTTTTCTCTTTCTGACTTACTTCACTCTGTATGACAGACTCTAGGTCCATCCACATCTCTACAAATGACCCAATTTTGTTCCTTTTTATGGCTGAGTAATATTCCATTGTATATATGTACCACATCTTCATTATCCATTCATCTGTCGATGGATATTTAGGTTGCTTCCTTGTCCTGACTGTTGTAAATAGTGCTGCAGTGAACATTGGGGTACATGTGTCTTTTTGAATTATGGTTTTCTCAGGGTATATGCATTCCCATAGAATTACTATATAGATTTTTTTGGTCACATTGTGATAATTTATTTGTATATTCTTTTCCATACTAAGTCCCGATCTCTCTCTCCCTACTGAAAATGTACTTAACAATCACTTGTAGAGCAGGTGAACAGATATCTAGCAGAGCATCTAGCAGAATGGAATATTTTCTGAAGTGTTAAGTGTTGAAATATACATGCAAACAGCCAACTGCAACAGCCAAGGACCTTCATGTCATAACCTTCATGTCACAGCCACCTTGAATAAATATTTATTGTGCACATCTGGGTGTGGTAGATCAGAATCTCTAAAAATGAAGAGGCTCATAGATAGAGAACATATTTTTCATTATCCCTGCCTTGTCTCTTAGGATGATTGTCACTTTCTCAAGAGTCATTTACAGGGCACCTGAAATAATACAACCTTATACTGGGATCTTCAGGGCAAATATCTTGTGATTTTCTTGGTTTGGTCACAGTGCTTACTCACTTATGACTGAGAATATGCCTCTAGAGAATGGAGGAGCCCTGTGTCTCCTCAATACAAGCTACCCTACAATGTGTGAAAACTTATACTTCCACTCTCTCCTCCTCCTGTGAACAACATAATTAAATACTTCTTTTCATTTTTTTCTGAAATTACTCATTAGGGTCCTTCTGAAACAATGACAGTTAAAAAGAAGATACAAGAAACAATGACTGAAATTTTTTCCTACAGTGCCTTTTGACTATCAGAGAAAAATATAAATAAAAAAAAATACAGTTAGAGATCCTCAGTAAGTGGAATAAAGCGGTGTTCAACTTAGAGTAGAAGATATTTTTGTAAACAAAACAGCCATTTCCATCATCCTGCAATATGCAATAGTGTTAGACTGCAAAAGACATTGACCACCTAAAGTTTATCACAAATGGGTAGTCACTATAAAGTTTCTTTCAATCTGAAAGTTCTTGTACTCTGATGAAATTATTTAATACTTGTCTATCAGATGCCAGAAATGAGCTTCATTTAGTACATCTGACTTGGAACAACACTAGCAGACACTCTTGTGACATGCAATTAGATATAAACTAAAATTTTTCTGGAAAGTGTTCACAGAACATCAATAAAAAGCTGAGTTATTTGTATTACTCATATAAAAGGACTAGATCAAGAACATACATCAAAACAAAGTTGTGTTTCCCATAGTAAAATGGGAACTGTATTTGGTATCTTTATATGATTAGTAGAGTAAAAATTAGCCTAAGGGTTTGAGTTATAAATTTTGATTGCTGTGTGAATTAGACTAGTAATGACCAAACTTGATTCAAGTCCTCTTTTTTGGGTTATGGAGACATCCTAAGATCAATGTGGGTAAATATTTTGAGTAAGCCAGTTTCTCAGTGATATCTGGAGCAATTTTTTCCCAATAATATAAACAACACTTGAGACTCTTATCTTTTCTGATAGTTTAATATGTCTTTAAGTGATCCACCTAACATTATAACCCAGTAACACTTGTTTTTAGATGTCATTTTGAGGTCCTTTTAGGATAAAACTAAGCAAGACTGATGCATAAGATCACTTCATTGTTATGCTTTGGTTGTCAAATAATGTGTACATGATATTCAACCCACTATTTATATTTCAATTTTCAGCATCCAGTAAGATTCATCAGTGGCTTTCATTTATCAAGAACTTCCTCATACTGATCCTAGAGTATTATTTACAGCAGTAGTTTCTGTTGACTAATAACTCTGCTGTCAGTAACAGATATCATGAAGATGAACTTGCAAGTCTTTATGTATCCTGTATTGCTTGTGTAGTAAAATTCTATTTGGTGTCATTCAAGTGAATTTCTATTTGGAGATATGATTTTTAAACTTTCTATTAATTCACCTTACTAGTTAAAGACTATTTCTGTCTTTTATTAAAAGGGCCTCATGCTCTTTTATGTTGTTGTGTACAATGTACTAAATAATTTTTGGCTTGTTAGTTTAACCATTTTTGGAATTAAAAAAATAAGAATAATATGTCACCGTAGAAACAATTTGTAACTAAATAAACCTTCTGGGATTTAAAAACACCTCATTTCTTCAATTTCTGTCACTAGGCTTCCATATGGATGTCATATTACTCATTCTGAATGTGTCATTTGCTGCTCGAATCTGATTTATATATCTGTGGAAGTTGGGCATGTACCCATTGCAGCCATGAATAATGAAAGTTTTGAAAATTTAGCCAGTAGCATCAAGCTGTTTGGTCATATAAATAAGGGTAAAAGAGACTTTGAGACAAATAAGCTTTTTTATGCTCACATTAAATATGTATGTTGCAATATAAAATATCTCAAGGGTTTACAATGTACATACACATGGCGCTGAAGATGTCAGTTTATATAGTACAAAACCTCATAAACTGTTCATCTGACCAAAGACTATCCATCTTCCTTTTGTGGTTGAAGGAGAGAACTGAGTGTAAGGCCGTGTCTAATGTAAACAGTTCTTTCCTCAAGGCATAGTTCTCTGAAATAGTTCACCTTAATGGCTGCCCTTATTTATGTAGTCACTGTACTTTTTTTGATGAATCATGGTGACACTGAGAGACACTCTGAGAAGGATGAGGACATTATGGCAGAGTGATTTAACAAGTGTAGAAACTTTTGCTCCGTCACTGAATTGGTGCAGGATCAGGCTATGTCCACATACTCAGACCAGACCAATCTGCATGTTTAGATTAACTTGTCCAGTGAAATTGGAAATGCACCCTATCCCAACGTGTTAAGACAAAAAACACCCCTTTTGAAATAATCCAGAAAGATTGCTTTCTTTGTGTGTTTAGACAGAGCCTTGGCCTGTCAAGGATATCAAACACTGTTCTATGGGTATTTTATTTTATAAATGAGTTAAAATTTGACTCAATAACTATTCAGTAATGCTACTTTTAATTAGGCTTAAATTAAGAATTTTATTTATAGATAATAGGTAAAAAGTGTCAAAATTGATTTGTGTCCCAAAGATACCTGTTACTTCTCATTGTAAAATTAAAATCACCTGAAACAGGACAATGTTCATTTGTCTGATTTAGCTGAACTGTGAGAATGGGGTTAAAAAAATAAAGGCCATCACTTTTTCCTACAAGCCTGGCTGATTTTTCCCTAATCCTGTGATGAGCCTAATTCTATGATTATTCATAGTTGGGGATATAAAGTAAGAATATAAAGCTGGAAAAAGAAAAGGATAATTATGTACTATGTCTATAAGAAAATATAAGAGGAAGAGTGTTTATCTATGGATTCTTTTTCTAAATAATGTCTGATGACCAACTTGACTGGTTAATTACCCTACCCCCACCCCCCAGCCCCAGTCCCAGCAACTTAGTTGGCTAAACTTGAACAATTATTTTGCTACACTGACATTTTCTATAAGAAAGTTAATGTTGGAGGGGAAAAAATGTGACTCCAGTCTATTTTAATACTTTTATAAACACATGTGTTTATAAACAACATATAGAATTGTTTTGCCTATTTTGAATGTAGAAAAGGTATACATATTTACTTTTTTCATCAATTTTATGTTTTTAAGATTTATCCTTGTTGTTATATATTACTTTTACTCTTTCTCAAAGAAAGGGTTAAAAAAAAGAAGAGTCAGTGCTTTTTTCCAGAAACTGATGTGCCAAAATTCCTCTATATCATTCAGACATTCAAAATTCAGTCATTTTCTTATTGTCTGTGCAGTAAAACAATTGCTAAGTTCATTTAACTCATTGGGGAAAACAGTCAGATTGGTTGGAAAAAGTAGATAAAAAGCTGCAGCAGACTTTGGCATTCTGTACTCAGGGCAAGTCTTACGGCTCCTGCCTATTCCCACTTCTCCAGGATCTTGAGTTTGCTGCTTCCTCTAACCTCCTTTTTGGGCTCCATAACTCACCACCTGCTATATCCTCATCTGTTCCTCTCCTTCCTTCTTTGATGGGCATTTTGGTTTAGACTAACTTTAGCCTCATCGCCAAGGCAAGAGTTATTCTTCTTTCTATTCTGGGACTCAGAATAGGAATAGGAATAATTTGGAACCCAGGGGAGGTTAAGACTCCCAGGCATCCTCTGACTCTGCTATTCCCAACCCCTTCCCTGCTTTTGAATTCTTACCCCAGTTGTAAGTATCAGTCACCTAGAGTCATGCAGTCATTGCTGGCGAAGTAGTTTGGATAAGGGTAGCCTAATATTTCTGTCTTTTCTATCAATTCCTCAATGTATTCTACTTTAAGTGAACACTTTTGCTTGTGAAAATCAAACCAAGAGAAAGAAGCAGATGACTTCAATTAGATGTGTGTAAGGCACCTAAAACAGTGCTTGGCACATAGAATGCTGTTAAGAAGTGGTGGTTATTGTGGAGATCTAAATATAATGAAATGGTAGAGTTTATTTTTAAGTTTTGTTCATTTTTATAAAACCAGGAAAATGTGTTATTTTTTGCTGTTTAGGCTAAGAAAGAACAGGGTGCTGCTTTCTGAGTCCCTGCTCTTTTCCGCCTTATTGTTGGAGGCAAACGGGAGGCCTGAGAGCACTGCAACACTAGAGGCAGGGCAAAAAGCGAGGAAGGAAGCTGATGTCACCTCTACAGATATACAGCAGGCCCATGACAAAGAGCAGGTCCATGACTGATGGCAGCTTCTGTTTTGAGAAGAAAAAAACGTTGCCGGGAAAGAGAATTATATAAGGAAAATTTGTTCTTCGTTTTCTTTTCAAAAATGTGTGAGGGATAGAAAAAGCACTGTAAATATAATATATTTAACTCATATTCTATGATTTATTCTTTAACAAATATCATCTGGGGCCAGGTATAAAAAAATGAATTAATTTCCATAACTATCACAAAATTTTGTTATAATTGCATACTTTCCAAGTGACCTTTAAGCTATGATAATGTTTGATGTTGGCTTTCCCAATGGATGAGTTGCAATTATAAGGTAATAGTTATAATAGCTCAGGTCACAAGTGGAATAATTGAATATCATTAACAATGACATTTGATTATGTTTCTTCATTTTTTCCGATGATACGCCGGGTTCCTCATGAAATCAGAGACCATGGGGATTCATTATTGCTAGGGTTGATGGTATTGCAATTTTATAACCATCTAATAAATTAGCATTTAATACTGAGAGATTTCATCTTAAACTAGTAGGTTGCTTTTGTTTTAAAGAAGACTTTTGCAAGGAGGTACAAAAGAAACCATTCAGAAAATTCAGAAGATAAAAACTCTATCCAAGCAAGTGAATCTTGGATTTTTGTAATCGTTTGGTTTGTCACAATATCATTCATGGTTAAAAAAAAGTGGGGGGGGGAATTAAACGTCAAAAATCACTGAGTCAAAATTCTCTTGACTTCAATTTTGTACTCTTCTGTTTCCAGTTTTTTTTTTTTTCACATACTTCTTTCTCCATCCTGGTTATCCTTTTCTTTTCTAGCTTATTTCCCACGCTAAGAGAATCCATAAATATAAAGTTCTATATAGAGTCAGAATTCTCTCAGAAATGCAGATTTGTATGACTGTCAAAGAAAAAACATATTTATCACATTTTTCTCATTTGATTCAATGTTTATTAGGTCAGGCTGGTTTGGGTTAGGACCTTCACAGCCTGAGTTTTTTGTTTTAAATATTGTTTAAATTATCATGTTGACATTTATTATTGGAATTCCAGATTTTGGCTTTCCCTCCAACCAGAGTCTATTTTGGGGGGCTTGGAGGCCTTGTTTCTATTTAAAATGAAAGGAACATGTGAATCTGGTTCAAATGGCTAGTGTGTGTGTGTGTGTATATGTGAGTTTGTGTATATACACATATAACTGCTTTCAGCATTATATACACCAACATCTTGCTATAATGGAGGTTTTGGAGTTCATCCTTGATGAAACATAAAATTTCTGACTTTATGGAGGCAACTGCAGAATGCTTTGCATTATTGTTAAATCTAATATTTTAATATAAAACAATGTATTTCTCAGTCTCTTACTACATACCTCTAATTCATTTTCTTTTTTTAAAAAATTTATTTATTTTGTTTACTTTTTAATTTTTTGGCTGCGTTGGGTCTTCGTTGCCGCGCTCAGGCTTTCTCTAGTGGTGGTGAGCAGGGGCAGCTCTTCGTTGCGGTGTGTGGGCTTCTCATTGTGGTGGATTCTCTTGTTGCGGAGCATGGGCTCTAGGCACACGGACTTCAGTAGTTGTGGCACGCGGGCTCCGTAGTTGTGGCTCACGGACTCTAGAGCGCAGGCTTAGTAGCTGTGGCGCACGGGCTTAGTTGCTCCATGGCATGTGGGATCTTCGTGGACTAGGGCTCGAACCTGTGTCCCCTGCCTTGGCTGGCGGATTCTTTAACCACTGCGCCACCAGGGAAGCCCTAATTCATTTTCTTTCAGAAAAAAAATAAAGAAAAAAGTGTGTCATCAAATATGTGGATGAATATATAATGCAACATTTTACATTTTATTTATTGACATTTAGTCCTCTGAAAAGCCTGAATAATTTGCTAATAAATGAAAATGGTTTGTTTCCAAAACAGCTACAACACTGTATTTCACTGATATGGCTTCATGCTTTTCTTATCAAGAGCAAGATGTTAGGAGGATTTATACTGCATATGGAAATGTCAGCTATGGTGTTCTGATGTCTCAATGAATGTTTACTACCCTAATCATTATTCAATAGTTGCTTTCAGTTTAGGATTATATCTTTAATATCACCAGAAAAATTTAGACAAAACTTGACAAATCTGGTAGTAACTCCTTATGGTTCTTTTGGGGGTGTGGGGCTTGATTTATTTGCATACTTATCTAATGGTCAACATTTTTTATTTTTATGGCAGATAGATTTACTGCTATAATTTAGTTTGACTGCTATATTCAAACCAGTTAATTATGTTGATTTTAAGATACATTTTAAAAGAGACTATAAAGTTAACTATGTTTATAGCAACATGAAACCACATTTTCTAGCATGTTGTTGTTTGACCTTGAGTTACTAACACCAAATAAAGGTGAGGGTGATTCTGAAGTAAAAGCATAACAGGTGATATGAATGGCAAAGCTGGCTATTCATGGATGTCTCAAAAGCATTTATATCTACATCAGTGGGTATTTTTTGAGGCAGCTGAAGGCAGGGACTACAGGACCAGAATGCACCTTGGTTGTGGTAACATGATCCTCAGTCACTTTTAAATATCTCTACAGTACAGCAGATACTTTCCCAAGACTTAGAAGGCATTAAAATATGAATTAGAATTTTTTAAAACTTTTTCATTTTAACCCCAATTCTTAAATATTTAGGGAGAAAGAGCTGTGACAAAGTGAGAGAGTGGCATGGACATAAATACACTACCAAACGTAAAATAAATAGCTAGTGGGAAGCAGCTGCATAGCACAGGGAGATCAGCTCGGTGCTTTGTGACCACCTAGAGGGGTGGGATAGGGAGGGTGGGAGGGAGGGAGACACAAGAGGGAAGAGATATGAGAACATATGTATATGTATAACTGATTCACTTTGTTATAAAGCAGAAACTAACACACCATTGTAAAGCAATTATACTCCAATAAAGATGTTAAAAAAAAATTAAAAATAAAAAACTTAAAAAAAAAAGAGAGAAAAAGATTGGCAAATGGAAGGAGAGACACAATTCAAATACTGGTTATTCATATGGTATTTCAAGTATATAGATAGTTTTCTGGAAATGAATATTCATAGTATTAATCTTCTTACATGATGGTAAAGTAATAGATCTGTTTGAAACAAAAAGCATTTTTAATATTTTGCCAAAATTATTATATGTCTGTCATCTATCTATCATTTGTTGCTGAACCATTTGGATGTAAGTTGCAGACATCATGACACTTCATCCCAAAATACTTTAGAATCCATCTTACATACCATAATGCCATTGTCACACCTAAGATGATCAATAGTCATTCAATAGTATCAGTTAATGTACTTTTATATTCAAATTTCTGCAGTTGTCCCCAGCATGTTTTTAAGAGCTGTAACAAATATTTTGATATAATATTTTGCCAAGTGAATCAAATTCTCATATCCATGTCATAATTATATTTTCTCAAAATAGTCATTGGCCATTGAATACGCTTGAGTTTCCATGGTCCCAAGCCACCAACTGAACCCACTAGAGTAATTTGCTGGAATGAGAAATGCTAACTGCCAAAACCAAACAATGTTAATAAGCAACCAGCCTGACTATGATTTCCAAGGTGCTAATCACTTGGAAAAATTGCCTCTCATTGGCTCAGTCTATAGATAATTACTAATTGAAAAGCAGCTAGAATAGTGAGAAGGTGTATTAGCATGTTAATAGTTCTTTGCACCCAGAGGAATGGATTATAAATTATGAAGCCTGCATTAGCCAGATGGACAGGATTACTTAGCATGCTGGTATTACCTGGCATCCTGTGGAAGTTGAGGGTAAGCAAAATGACCATAACCATTTTGGCATAGTTTGTCATTGCTCTTGGTGGTGAGAGATAGGGTTTTATTCTGTAGTTAGAGCACTAACTGAGAGTCAGTAATTCTGGATACTAATAAATAGCAAAGCATTTAGTCCTTTTGTACATTGGCTAAAATCTATCTTCATGCGCTTCAATTTCCTCCATCTGTAATAAATGAAATGGGAAGCTCATTTAATCTCTTTACATATCCGTTTCATCATCTGTAATATAAAGAAGCTGAACTAGAAATTCTCTTAAGATCCTTTCCAGATTTGAGATTTTATCATACTGTGTAGATTCATGCCCAGTAACAGATCTGGAATGGGAGAAAAAGCAGGCTAAAAGCAAATATGTTTCACTAAATCAATATTTCCAAATGAAAACAACATATAAACAAATATACCAGGGATGATTTTATGTTTCCCAAGTCATGCAGCCTGCCTTTTTGGCCTACTGTGTGGATATGCTTCTCAGATAAGTAGATGATTGTTTTGTTTGTTCTTTCCTAGAGCTGTTACTTCTACACAGGTACTGTGGAAATCCTGAGAAGGAGAGAGGAGAGATTCTCATCTCATCCCATCTGAGAGCCTGGAACACTCTATTGAGCTCAATAGGCAGAAGGGATGTTACTTTCAGATTTATTCAGTGGTTTCAGTTGTACTAAATGTAAAACTATTTGACAGAGTAAAATTTTTCTGCATTTGTGGCAATGAAGAGTCCAGTTTGTGTCACAAGAATCTTTTCTTCAGTGAGTATGTGGCTTTGATGAGAAATATTTCTACTATTGAATATAATGATAATAACTAACATGAAATGAACACTTCTACTTGACAGGCATTGGGTTAAATGTTTTACAAGGATTATTAGTATATTATAGTTAATCCTCATAAAAAACACCATGGCATTGGACTGCCTCATATAAAGATTAAAAAACTAGAGCTTAGGAGTTTAGGCTACCCAACTAAGGTAAGAGGTGGAGCTGGAATTTAAAGCTAGGGCAAGCTCAAAGTGCTCATTGCTGTTCCTGATGCTATATCTAAGGTTACAGAAGGCTTGAGTCTGCTAAGCAATACTTACAGCTCCATGCCTCTGAGAAGAGACCTGGAAGTTTCAGAAAATCCTGAAAGTTTTCCTTTGTCTTCCCTGCTGGTTAATTACTCCTGTTGCCTGCAGCATACACCTTGGTAGCTTCTTAACTTTCTAGGAAGATATTTGGCAGTTTTGTTGTAGAAGGGATTTAGGAATTGGGGGTTGGCTGCCAAGGTCCACTCTAGTCAGGAATATCTTCAACTCACTTGCAACTCCTAGCATACATGTGGGTTATGATTAGTATTTTAGTGCCAGCACTTAGCCTCATCTCAGTGTGATGCCTCTGACCTGTCACTTTGATGTTTAACAGTTAATAGGTGGCATTGATAAGGCATGTTCAAAACTCAAGTGTGTTGATGTGTTACTTCTGTAGAAGGTCCATGCTTCTCTGTCACAATGAAATAAGAGACACCACTGCTTATGACCTTGGTTTGGTCAGTAGCTCAATGTCATACTCCTGCCATGTTTTGTTGGCTCCCCAAAGTACCTTTCTCTCTACTCTGTCTAACAATGACTCGTTAAACAGCATAACACTTAAAGAGCAGAATTCAGTTACAACTTACAGTTTTATTTGAAAAGGTTTTTTTCTTGTCAATCAAAATTTAATCCTATAAAAGAATGGAGGGAATTTGAAAGATATATTTAAATAACTATTTTGATAATAATTAGTGATATGTCCATAAAATACATGGTACCTCACTCTCACTGTTCATCTCAATTGAAGTACCCTGGTATCTGTCCCCAAAACAACTGATTCCATTGCTGTATATCACTGATAACCTGGTGTATTAGTCAGCTCAGATATTATAACAAAATACCATAGACTGGGTGGCTTAAACAACAGCAGTTTGTAGTTCTGGAGGCTGGGAAGTCTAAGATCAAGGTGCCAGCAGTATCTGGTGAGAATCTGCTTTCTGGTTTGCAGATGGTCTTCTTGTATCCTCATGCGATGGAAAACAGGGGGAGAGGAAGCAAGTTCTCCTGTGTCTCTGCTTATCAGGGCACTAATCCCATCATGAGGACTCCACCCTCATGACCTAATTACCTCCCAAAGGTCCCATCTCCTAAAACCATCCCACTGGGGGTTAGCATTTCAACATGTGATATGGAGGGGACACAATCATGCAGTTCATTAATCTGGTTAATAATTATTAGTAATAATAGTGGTAACTTCCATTCATCAAATACCTCCTTCATCCCAGGCCCTGGGCCAAATATTTTAAGAGTGTTATTTCAGTTAATTTGCAAATAACCTGATGAGATAAATACTAATATTAAGTTTTGAAAAATTCCTTCTTAAAAGGAAAAATAAAGCAGTTAAAACCTATGTTGAACGGTAAAGAACTTAAAATGAACGGCAATGTTGCACACTGTTTCTCTCTACTCCAAATTCCACTCCCTCTCCCCAGAAGCAACCTCTTTTAGTGGTTTCTAATTACTTGAGTATTTATTTTCAAAACTTTAGACATATGCTAATTCTTCTGCTTAATAAATTTAGTGGGCTCTATATTGTATTATTCCATTTACATGAAATATCCAGAACTGACAAAGCAATAGGAGCGAAGAGCAGATTAGTGATTGCCAGGGGCTGGGGTAGGGGACAATGGAGAGTGACTGACTGATTGCTTAGTGGGTATGGGGTTTCTCTTTCGGATGATGAAAATGTTCCAAAAGTAGGTAGTGTGATGGTTGTGCACATTGTGAATATACTACTGAATTATACAATTTAAAATGGCTAAAACAGTGAGTTTTATGTTGTGTGAGTTTTACCTCAATAAAAAAGTTAGATGGCTCTAATCACCTAGATTATCCTTTAACTTATCTATGTTTCATACCTATATTATTATTTTAAATGCCTTCTATCATCCTCTTTTTAGAGTTAAGGAAATTGAGGCAAAAGAGGTTAACTTTCCTAAGATCTTATAAATAATAAATGCAGGATTTGACCTGAAGTACTGTAACTCCACAGACTGCACACGTAACCCCCGTTCACCATTTCCTTCCAAGATGGCACTTTTGGTGGCTGAAACTATGTAAGTGAAAAGGAAGTTGACCTTTGATTAATCTTGCAGTTGTCTAGAGACAGAAAATTTGTCTCATACATGAGAACTCTTACTTAAAAAAATGCTATTGTATCATACCATGATCACCCCAATTACTGCACGTGAAAATAGGAGTCCACTAGTGGATTGAAGAAATGCCATTAAGGGAATTCCCTGGCAGTCCAGTGGTTGGGACACGGTGTTTTCAGTGCCAGGGCCAGGGTTCGATCCTTGGTCGGGGAACTAAGATCCCGCAAGATGAGTGGCACGGCCTATAAATAAATTAATTAATTAAAGTTTAAAAAAATGCCATTAAATTGATTGAGGAACTAATTAAAGTAGAACCAGTCCGGTTTGGTGCATGAAGGGTTACGGTAGGTTCCTTCTAATATCTGTTTAAAGAATTGATTAGAGAATTAAGCAGTTACAGCTTTCTGTTACATTTATGCATGCCCCTTGACTGCTAATAGCATGAGTCAACTGCATTCCATTAGCGATCTTAGCAGCAAAGCTAAGATGTGTAATTGATTGTTGGTGTTGAGTGAATATGTCTAATAAGCAGCTGGAAGTGAAGTTTCCAAAAGTGATAGAAGTAGCCTCCTTTTATCATTGCAAGGAAGGGCAGGGGAGAAGGGAACTCCCCTTCCCTCCCAGGGCATGCAGCAGTTCTAGGAAATAGTTTTCACTATTGCCAAAGGTCCGGAATGGTTAAGCAAGGAGTGGAAATGGTATCTCGAAAGGAAATGTGTTTTCCGAAAAGGTAACACAGCCCTGTTTATATACAGGGTTATAGCCCTGTTTTGTTCCGTTTCAATGTATATATTTTTAACATTCAGGAATTCAACAAGCAAACATTTATTAAGCATTCGACTCCGACGGTGAAGCCACTGAGCTAGGTTTTATGGGGACAAGGGTGTGGGACACATATCTACCCTTGAGAAGTTTATAGTCAATTGGATTGGCAGGCAAGATGTACATGCAGTGTGGAACTCCTAGGATTCTTTGATTCAGGATAGAGTTAATCAAGCTCTATTCTCTGTAATGCAGGTGACAGCACTAAAAGAATCTAGAAACTTTTTTTTTTCTTTTGCTTAGTGCATAAAATACTGTCTTGTTTTTTCCCCAGTTTAAACAAAATACCTCTCCTCACCACATCCCTTCTCACAAATATACCTTTTGAAAAGAGTGTGGCATGATTTTTGCGAGTATGGGCATAGATGGTTTTGAGTCCAGTTTCTGTCTTTCACTAACTCCTGAACCTTGGCTGAATTACTTAACTTCATTAAGCCTCAGCTTTCTTATTTGTAAATTGAAGAAAATAATGATAGTTACCTTACAGAGTTTTTGTGAGGATAGAGGAGATAATGTAAAGCATCTAGCAAATTGCCTAATATATGACAGACAGTGATAGCTTTTATTATTGTTATTAATAATAACATTGAAGAAATTCTTAAAAATGAATTACTCCTAAAGCTAGCTCCCAAACTCAGCAATTGATACCGTTTTAGTGTATTCCAGTCTTTGAATATATATAAAATTTGTTAACAAACATAATTACAATTTCTCCATTAGCTCAAAATGTTGATCTTTGCCAATGGCAAAGGTTCCATCTAATGTACTTCCTCAACCCCTTGTGCACAGTGGGAATCTAATATTATTTGTTGACAAAATAAGTCCTCTCTTGACTCTCTCTTCCTTGGTTACCTTTAACTCTCTCCTGTCTTTCACAAATAAACTTCCTGAGGGGTTACCGCATCTCTGAACTCCCAGATGGTCCACAAATCACTGTGACTGAACCTTGGTGCCCACCACTTTTCTAAGCCGCACTTACCTAGGTCAGCATGACTTCCTAACTCCCACTTCTAACAGACACTTTCAGTCCTTACCTTCTTATTGACCTTGGAGGCACTTGGGTGCTGTTAACTGCCCCCTCCTCTTGGAGATACACACTCTGGGTTTTCCTGTCACTTCTCCTTCCTGTCTTATCTTCTCTAGGGTCTTCTCTAACTTTACAGTCAAAGTGACTTCTGTGGGATGAATCGTGTTCCACCAAAATTCAAATATTGAAATCCTAACCCCCAGTGGCTCAGGATGTGACTGTGTTTGGAGATAGGGCCTTTAAAAAAAGTAGTTGAATTAAAATGAGGTCATATGGGTGTACCCTAATGCAGTCTGACTGTTGTCCTTTTAAGAAGAGGAGATTAGGACACAAGCACGGAGGGAAGACCAGGCAAAGATACAGGGAGAAGGCGGCTCGCCACAAGCCAAACAGAGAACTCAGAAGATATCAACCCTGCTGACATCTTGTTCTTGGACTTATAGTGTCCAAAACTGTGAGAAACATTTCTGTTGTTTAAGCCCCCCAGTCCGGTATTCTGTTATGACAGCCTTAGCAGACTCATGCAGCGATCTTCCAGACAGTGAATCTGATTGTGTCACACCCCAGTTTAAAACTCTTAAGTGTCCTGTACTAAGCTACAGATCAATACTTGTGTTCTTGTAGTAGCTCACTTGGCATTCCTGACTTGAGCCCTGATTTCCCACATCTCACCACATGCCGTCCATCTTAGTGCTCCGGCCATCTTGCAGTGCTTCCTGGGTACTCATGGCTCCTTCAGTCTGACACACTCTTGCTCCACCCTTCCGCCACACCTTCTCTTGGCTAACTTTGGGATCCTTCAGGTGTCAACTTCCTCTTGAGTCTTGCTGTGCTCTCCTAGCCCCTAGTCCCTGCATTTACTGCCATCCAGCACCTATCAGACTGCTGAAATTGCCTGGTTACTTGTCTGTTTCTCCTTGTGGCATGTACCCCTACCCCCAACCTCTTACTGCCCTAAGTTCCTTGATGGCAGGGAAAACATTCCCTTCACTTGTAACACCAGAGACTGACAGAGTACCTGGCATATAGTAGGGTCTTAAGATTTGTTGGATGAATGAGAGCCTATTGCTTAGCAGAAGAGAAAACCATTTTCCTAATTCTGATGGTTAGCTTAATAACATTGGATAAGAATATTAAAGTTACTTTAGTTCTGTAGATTGGCTTTGAAAATTGTCCAGTCTTCTGTACTCCAATTCTTGGAGTATAAATATTCCACTTTGCCTCCTTCTGTTGGTAAATTTCTCAGCCTCAGAACTCTTTGTTCTGTGAAGTACCCATGGCTGGAAAAAAATTCAAAACAGAACAGCATTTCAGTGTGAAATAGTATTTTATTATATTTTATCCTCCCTCTATCCCTCCCTTCCTTCCTTCCTTCCTTCCTCTTTATTTTTGGTCTATGTAAAACCCAGTTTAAAAAAATTCAAAATGTGCCATTCTGGAGATGATCAATTTACCTTTTGAAGCTACATAAATGGGGACACATTAGAAAAATGAGTCCAAAAAGTTTGGTCTTCATATGGTAAATTTAATTGGTATTTCTAGCACTGGAGGAGTCGTCAACCACTATTGCTGGCTTAGAATTTTTTTTTCTTTTTTGCTGGTGAAAGAGAGTGGGTGAATTTGTGCTTAACAAAACTCTGAAAGAGTTCCTGTGTGGACACCAATTCTACAAAAGTACTTGGAACCCAGGATAGATAACTCTTTCAAAACCTTGGCATTAGAAGTTTGGCACTGCACACCTTTTAAAGGGGAAGAAGTTTCTGCATTAGGAATAGCTGCCTGGCTCTAAAGAAGTAGTTTTGGTTCTGGAAATGAGCCAGAAAGAGAAAAACTTTCATGTGCTAATGATTAACATGTTTATTGTTAAAGCTGATTTTCTGTTACAGCAGAGATACAGCTCAGAGTTTCTGAATATATATATACACCTCCAGGCACAGTCAACATTTAAAGTTTTTAAAGCATCCCACACACTGAGGATATTTATAAGCATCGAACTAAAGAGAACCAAAATTGGAACTTAGCAAAAATATGCAGACTACTGGAATATTTAAAATTTTTAAATATAAAGAATGGAGATCCCCAAGTAAACTCCATGGTATCACAAGTTACTCTGCATTTTTTTGAAATAATAATAAAGGAAATCAGGGAAAATCAAACTACTGTCTTTAGTTTGAAATTAAAAACAAAAACAAAAACACCAATCTCTCAAAGCTCTTAACAAAAATACCCTTCTATGTAATTAAAAAGAAATCTGCCTAGCTGAATTTTCTTTGATTTATTTTGTTGACCACGCTTGACATATGGTACCTGTAAAAATTGACATGCTTTGGTGTCTGTGTATTCCCAGAGCAGAATTGTATCAGAGCCCGACACTGAAGCAGTCTGTAGTTACTGTTATCAAATGCTGAATCTCGTTTTAGCACTGATAAGAGGCCCCTAGTATTAAAACACTGGGCTTATAGATGATAGATGAAAAATGTATTTTGTGGTAGAACATGACTTGCTTACTATGGAAATATCTCCAGCTGCCTCGAAACGTTGCCTAGCAACCCTGGAAATACAGAAAACCTAATATCCTCTTCAAGTTGCTTGCGGGTAAAGGGATTATTAAAAATATCAGTTAGAAAAGAAGGACCACAGAGTTTGTTCTTGGGTACCACAACAACTAATACTTTCTACTTTGATAGTGCCTCTGTGCCCATTTCCCACACAATTTCCAGTGCTTTGCCTGTGTTTCCCCATGAATGCTGTAGTTTATGAGTCTCAATAGTGCAGAAAAGAGAGTGATTTGCAAAGGTCATGCCCTTGCCATAAGGGGATTTGGCTCCTTTCCCCCAGTCCTCTGACTCCAGGCAGCTCTCTGCTTTGGTGGGTGGCAACCAGCCAGCAACAGCCTCCAGCTTTGATTGCTGCCTGTTGCCCCAGCTGTCACTTTCCTTCAGACCCAGCAATTTCTGGGAGGATTGCAAATGATTTGTCGTTGGCTGCACTGTCTGCTGGTTGGCCAAGGCTGTGGGCAGCTTGTTTCTGGAAGAGCACCCTAACCTCCTGCCCTCTGGTCTGACGCCTTTGTTTCCGCCCACACGTTCCATTCAAGTGATGGCACAAAGCTCTGAAAGGCGATTGCCTCTACAGCAGGCAGATATGTGCTGTGTTGTAAGCAGAGCAAAAGGGCTGAATGGGCTCTGGCTTTACTCTATTCAGAGTCCCTGTTTTGTTCACAGGATTAGAAAATTGTTTAGCTGGACAAATACATCGATGGACTTCTTTTTGCGTGACAGAAAATAAGTCTTCCTAAATTAATTTGAACAAATGAGTTGTTTCCACGCTGAAACTGAGTACAGCTTTGAGTGTGAATATAGTCTCCTGGTCAACTTTCAAAAGCCCATTTCCACTAGAACTGGAACTACTCTTAATAATTGTAATAGCACTGGTAATAATAAAGATAGCACCTTAAATGTCCATATTACTACAGTCTATAGAAGACTTGGATATCTGTGTTCTCATAAGATCTGCATAACTGTCTTTGAGAGGGGCAGTGTTAGCTCTGTTTTATAGCAGTAAAAGGGATGCTCAGAGAGGTAAGATGACTTGTTCAAGGTCATTAGCTAGTAAGTGGAAGGAATGTTCTTGAACCTGAGTTTTCTGGCTTCCAGTCCAGTGTGATTGTTGATATTAACAGGTGTTTGGGTTAATAGACAGGAGGCCTGTCTGAAGGAGAAAGTGCAGAAGTGGGCAGTATCAAGACCCCTGGACTGGAATCTCCTGCATGATTAGGGGGAAATCACAAGCTCTGTGGACATGGATTTCCCCATCTGTTATATTAGGAGTTAAGCTAAATGGTCTCCGGATCTTAAAATTCTTAATAAAGAATGAAAGTGGCATGAATAAAGCCACAAACCAGTCACCACTGCTGTGAAAAACTTCACAAGTAGTGATGGCACGTTGATGGTTCATTAAGGAGTCAATTCCTGGTTTCAGGATCAGTCTTCATTTAATTTCTTTTCTCCTGAAGAAGTACTTTTACTTTTTCATCAAAAGCCTGAGGAATGAAAATATCAGTCCTAATTTCCTGTTCCTTTAATGTTAATTGAGTGCTCACTTTAGTCCTACCCTGTGCTAAGCACTTCCCTCGCATTCCTGAGTTAATCATTTCAAGAGCCCTGAGAAGGGGCTGGTATAATATGTCCATTTCATAGAAGTTGCAGTTCTGATAGTTGTGTGTCTGGATTTGCCCAGAGTTACACAGCAAAGAAGTTTCAGAACCGTACTGAAGCCTGGCAGACTGACTGCCATCCAGGGCTTTTACTCACAGTGCTTCACCGTCTCCGGGGCATGGCTCTGAGAAGGCACTGTGGCCGACTTTTTAACAAAGAGGCCTTCATTTGGGGAGTTCATTTGAGCTTGATTTTTTTACAGTCAGGGTGGATTATGCATAAATTTACGTGGATTTCACTATACATCATTAAGACCTGGACCATATTATATTCCCTCCTTTCACTTCCAGTATTTCTCCTAACTAAGGTGGGTCTCCTCCCCGCGAACCCCAGACCTTTACATATATACCAGTGATATGCAAGACCTTGACATGGACCCACACATAGATGATATGCTGGTTTATTCCTCTCCCAGTCACCTGAACTAGAAACTTTCTGTTAGCCTTCTCATCAGTTTGGCTCACTCACAGGGGGACTCATTATAGTCTCAAGAAATCCTCAGGCCAAGTAACTTTTACTAGATCATCATAGCCCAGAGTTTCTAACAATGTGGTCAATGGACACCTGTATTATAGTCATCTGAGGATTTTTTTTTTTTTTTTTTTTTTTTTTTTTT